>NC_058415.1:17543336-17711557 GCF_002201575.2 Neomonachus schauinslandi
ATATATATATATATATATATATATATATATATATATATATATATATACCACTTCTTCTTTCTCCATTCATCTGTTGATGGACATCTTGGCTCTTTCCACAGTTTGGCTATTGTGGACATTGCTGCTATAAATATCAGGGTACACATACCCCTTCGGATCCCTACATTTGTATCTTTGGGGTAAATACCCAGTGGTACAATTCCTGGGTCATATGGTAGCTCTGTTTTCAACTTTTTGAGGAAGCTCCATACTGTTTTCCAGAGTGGCTGCACCAGCTTGCGTTCCCACCAACAGTGTAGGAGAGTTCCCCTTTTTCCATATCCTCACCAACATCTGTCGTTTCCTGACTTGTTAATTTTAGCCATTCTGACTGGTGTGAGGTGGTATCTCATTGAGGTTTTGATTTGTATTTCCCTGATGCCGAGCGATGTTGAGCACTTTTTCATGTGTCTGTTGGCCATTTGGATGTCTTCTTTGGAAAAATGTCTGTTCATGTCTTCTGCCCATTTCTTGATTGGATCATTTGTTCTTTGGGTATTGAGTTTAAGAAGTTCTTTATAGATTTTGGATACTAGCCCTTTATCTGATATGTCATTTGCAAATATCTTCTCCCATTGTGTTGGTTGTCTTTTGGTTTTGTTGACAGTTTCTTTTGCTGTGCAAAAGCTTTTTATCTTGGTGAAGTCCCAATAGTTCATTTTTGCCCTTGCTTCCCTTGTCTTTGGCGATGTTTCTAAGAAGAAGTTGCTACGGCTGAGGTCGAAGAGGTTGCTGCCTGTGTTCTTTAGGATTTTGATAGACTCCTGCCTCACATTGAGGTCTTTCAACCATTTGGAGTCTATTTTTGTGTGTGGTGTAAGGAAATGGTCCAGTTTCATTCTTCTGCATGTGGCTGTCCAATTCTCCTAACACCATTTGTTGAAGAGACTGTCTTTTTTCCGATGGACATTCTTTCCTGCTTTGTCAAAGTTTAGTTGACTATAAAGTTGAGGGTCCATTTCTGGGCTCTCTATTCTGTTCCATTAATCTATGTGTCTGTTTTTGTGCCAGTACCATACTGTCTTGATGATGACAGCTTTGTAATAGAACTGGAAGTCTGGAGATTGTGATGCCCCCAGCTTTGCTTTTCTTTTTCAACATTCCTCTGGCTATTTGGGGTCTTTTCTGGTTCCATACAAATTTTAGGATTATTTGCTCCATTTCTTTGAAAAAAGTTGATCATTTTTGATAGGGATTCCATTGAATATGTAGATTGCTCTAGGTAGCATTGACATCTTCACAATATTTGTTCTTCCAATCCATTCGTATGGAATGTTTTTCCATTTCTTTGTGTCTTCCTCAGTTTCTTTCATGAGTAGTTTATAGTTTTCAGAGGACAGATTCTTTGCCTCTTTGGTTACATTTATTCCTAGGTATCTTATGGTTTTAGGTGCAGTTGTAATTGGGATCGACGCCTTAATTGCTCTTTCTTCTGTCTTATTGTTGGTGTATAGAAATGCCACTGATTTCTGTGCATTGATTTTATATCCTGCCACTTTACTGAATTCCTGTATGAGTTCTAGCAGTTTTAGGGTGGAGTCTTTTGGGTTTTCCACATAAAGTATCATATCATCTGCAAAGAGTGAGAGTTTGACTTCTTCTTTGCCAATTTGGATCCCTTTTATTTCTTTTTGTTGTCTGATTGCTGAGGCTAGGACTTCTGATGCTATGTTGAATAGCAGTGGTGATAGTGGACATCCCTGCCTTGTTCCTGACCTTAGGGGAAAGCTCTCAGTTTTTCCCCATTGAGAGTGATATTGGCTGTGGGTTTTTCATAGATGGCTTTTATGATATTGAGGTATGTACCCTCTATCCCTATACTCTGAAGAGCTTTGATCAAGAAAGGATGCTGTACTTTGTCAAATGCTTTTTCTGCATCTATTGAGAGGATCATAAGGTTCTTGTTCTTTCTTTTATTAATGTATTGTATCACGTTGATTGATTTGCGAATGTTGAACCAACCTTGCAGCCCAGGGATAAATCCCACTTGGTCGTGGTGAATAATCCTTTTCATGTACTTTTGGATCCTATTAGCTAGTATTTTGGTGAGAATTTTTGCATCCATGTTCATCAAGGATATTGGTCTGTAATTCTCCTTTTTGATGGAGTCTTTGTCTGGTTTTGGGATCAAGGTAATGGTGGCCTCATAAAACGAGTTTGGAAGTTTTCCTTCCATTCCTATTTTTTGGAACATTTTCAGAAGAATAGGTATTAATTCTTCTTGAAATGTTTGGTAGAATTCCCCTGGGAAGCCATCTGGCCCTGGGCTTTTGTTTGTTGGGAGATTTTTGATGACTGCTTCAATTTCCTTAGTGGTTATAGGTCTGTTGAGGTTTTCTATTTCTTCCTGGTTCAGTTTTGGTAGTTGATACATCTCTAGGAATGCATCCATTCCTTCCAGATTATCTAATTTGCTGGCACATAGTTGCTCATAATATGTTCTTAGAATTGTTTGTATTTCTTTGGTGTTGGTTGTGATCTCGCCTCTTTCATTCATGATTTTATTTATTTGGGTCATTTCTCTTTTCTTTTTGATAAGTCTGGCCAGGGGTTAATCAATCTTGTTAATTCTTTCAAAGAACCAGCTCCTAGTTTCGTTGATCTGTTCTACTGTTCTTTTGGTTTCTATTTCATTGATTTCTGCTCTGATCTTTATTATTTCTCTTCTCCTGTTGTGTTTAGGCTTCATTTGCTGTTCTTTCTCCAGCTCCTTTAGGTGTAGGGTTAGGTTGTGTATTTGAGACCTTTCTTGTTTCTTGAGAAAGGCTTGTATTGCTATATACTTTCCCCTTAGTACTGCCTTTCCTGCATCCCAAAGATTTTGAACAGTTGTGTTTTCATTTTTATTTGTTTCCATGAAATTTTTTAATGTCCTTTAATTCCTGGTTGACTCATTCTTTCTTTTTTTTTTTTTTAAAGATTTTATTTATTTGACAGAGAGAGCACAAGCAGAGGGAGAGAGAGGGAGAAGCAGGCTCCCTGCTGAGCAAGGATCCTGATGTGGGACTCGATCCCAGGACCCTGGGATCATGACCTGGGCCGAAGGCAGCCGCTTAACCAACTGGGCCACCCAGGCGTCTTGACTCATTCATTCTTTAGTGGGATGCTCTTTAACCTCCATGTATTTGAGTTCTTCCCAACTTTCCTCTTGTCATTGACCTCTAGTTTCAAAGCACTGTGGTCCGAAAATCTGCAGGGAATGATCCCAGTCTTTTGGTACCAGTTGAGACCTGATTTGTGACCTAGGATGTGATCTATTCTGGAGTATGTTCCATGAGCACTAGAGAAGAATGTGTATTCTGTTGCTTTGGGATGGAATGTTCTGAATATATCTGTGAAGTCCATTTGGCCCAGTGTGTCATTTAAAGTCTTTATTTCCTTGTTGATCTTTTGCATAGATGATCTGTCCATTTCAGTGAAGGGGATGTTAAAGTCCCCCACTATTGTATTGTTGTTCTTGATGTGTTTCTTTGCTTTTGTTATTAATTGGCTTATATAATTGGCTGCTCCCATGTTAGGGGCATAGATATTTACAATTGTTAGATCTTCTTGTTGGATAGACCCTTTAAGCATGATGTAGTATACATCTCTTATTATAGTCTTTCGTTTAAAATCTAATTCATCTGATATAAGGTTTGCCACCCTAGCTTTCTCTTGGTGTCCATTAGCATGGTAAGTGGTTTTCCACCCCCTCACTTTCAATCTGGAGGTGTCTTTGGGTCTAAAATGAGTCTCTTGCAGACAGCATATTGATGGGTCTTGTTTTCTTATCCAATCTGATAGCCTGTGTCTTTTGATTGGGGCATTTAGCCCATTTACCTTCAGGGTAACTATTGAAAGATATGAATTTAGTGTCATCGTATTGCCTGTTAGGTGACTGTTACTGTATATTGTCTGTGTTCCTTTCTGGTCTGTGTTGCTTTTAGGCACTCTCTTTGCTTAGAGTACCCCTTTCAATATTTCTTGTAGGGCTGGTTTCGTGTTTGCAAGTCCTTTAGTTTTTGTTTGTCCTGGAAGCTTTTTATCTCTCCTTCTATTTTCAATGACAGCCTAGATGGGTATAGTATTCTTGGCTGCATATTTTTCTCATTTAGTGCTCTGAATATATCATGCCAGTCCTTTTTGGCCTGCCAGGTCTCTGTGGATAGGTCTGTTGTCAATCTAATGTTTCTACCATTGTAGGTTACAGATCTCTTCTCCCAAGCTACTTTCAGGATTTTCTCTTTGTCTCTGAGACTTGTACGTTTTACTATTAGATGTCAGGGTTTTGACCTATTTTTATTGATTTTGAAGGGGGTTCTCTGTGCCTCCTGTATTTTGATGCCTGTTTCCTTCCCCATTTAAGGAAGTTCTCTGCTATAATTTGCTCCAATATACCTTCTGCCCCCCTCTCTCTTTCTTCTTCTTCTGGGATCCCAATTATTCTAATGTTGTTTCATCTTATGGTATCACTTATCTCTCAAATTCTGCCCTTGTGATCCAGTAGTTGTTTATCTCTTTTTCTCAGCTTCTTTATTTTCCATCATTTGTTTTTCTATATCACTAATTCTCTCTTCTGCCTCATTTATCCTAGCAGTTAGAGCCTCCATTTCTGATTGCACCTCATTAATAGCCTTTTTGATTTCGACTTGGTTAGACTTTAGTTCTTTTATTTCTCCAGAAAGGGTTTCTCTAATATCTTCCATGCTTTTTTCAAGCCCAGCTAGTATCTTTAAAATCATCATTCTGAGCTCTAGTTCCAACATCTTACTAATGTCCATATTGATTAGGTCCCTGGCAGTCAGTACTGCCTACTGTTCTTTTTTCTGAGGTGATTTTTTTTTTTTGTCTTGTCCTTTTGTCCAGAGGAGAATAGATGAATGAGAGAACAAAATGCTAACAGGGTAACAATGACCCCAGAAAAATATACACTAAACAAATCAGAAGAGACCTGAAACCAGGGGAAAAGAAAGGGAAAGAAAGAAAAAAGAAAAAGATAAAAACAAACAAACAAGAAAACATAATATGATCAAATATGATCAGGCTGGAGCATAGATCAGTGCCAAACACTAGATTTTGGGCATATTTTGGTCTGTTAGAAGAAAGTGCCTTCCAAAATTTTAAAGAAAGAAAAACTTATATATGTACAAAAATAAGGGTAAGTACAGTGAAGGGATGGAATATGACTAAAGATGAAAATTATAAAAGATTTTATAAAAGGAATTGATAAGATAAGTTGGTTGAAAAAAGAAAGAAGAGGATTGGAAAAAAAAAAAGTGGGAGAGAATGTGATCAGGCAGGAGATTAGAACAAAGCCATACACTAGAGATTTAGAGTATATTTTGGTCTGTTAGAAGAAACTGTATCCCAAAATTTTAAAGAGAGAAAACTTATATATATATATATATATACCAAAAATAAGGTTAACTACTATGAAGGGATAGAATATGACTCTAAAAATGAAAAATAAAAAAGATTTTTTTGAAAAAGGTATTGATAAGATGTTGGTTGAAAAAGGGAGAAAGAAAAATTCAAAAAAAGAGAGAAAAAGAAAGTTAAAAAAATTAACTTTGAAAGACTAAAGAATGATGGTAAAAAAGCCATGAATTCTACGTGCAGTATTCCCTTAGCACTGGAGTTCTGCCGTTCTCATTGATCCGTAAACTTGGTCTTGGCTGGCTGTTCTGGCTGATATTCTGGGGAGGGGCCTGTTGCATGGTTTCCAAATGTCTTTGCCGGAGGCGGAATTGCCCCGCCCTTGCCCCCTCCCGGCTAAGTAATCTGCTCGGGTTTGCTCTCCGGGGCTTTTGTTCCCTGCGAGCTTTCCGTACAGCTTTGGAGGCGGACAGTGAAAATGGCGGCCTCCCAATCTCCGCCCCGGAGGAGCCGAGAACTCGGGGCCCCGCTCCTCAGTGAGCCCCCAGAGAAAAGCCGTCAGTCACTCCCGTCTCCCCGGTCTCCGGCCGCACTCCGTGCTCACCCGGCCTGTGACCGCGCGTTTCTATCTCTGGCACCCGACCCCGGGTGGAGTCTCCAAACCCAGCAGATCCCTGCGGTGCACTCCCACGCCGCTCCTCCCAGGGGAGGAAGGGGAGTCTCCCAAGATCTGCCGCTTTTTGCTGCCCTCCTCCAGCAGGGGCCCGACTGTGCTGCAGATCACAGTTTATGGCCACCCCGAGCTGAGAGCCCGCGCCTGGGCTCCGCCTCTGCAGCCGGCTTCCCTGCTCCGTTACCTGGGAGCTCTGCCACACTCAGGCACCCCCGGTCTTTGTGTGACCCCGAGGGTCCTGAGACCACACTGTCCCGGAGGGTTCCACCCCCCGCTTAGCCACCAGAGTGACGTCCCTCAGCGGAGCAGACTTTTAAAAGTTCCGATTTTGTGCTCCCCGGCTCTATCACTTGCCAGAAGCGGCCGCCGGAGGCCCCTCCCCCGCCGTCTATCCTCCCGAATATCGCCTCGGATTCACTTCTCCGCACGTCCTACCTTCCAGAAAGTGGTCGCTTCTCTGATGAGAGAGTTGTTGCTATTCTTTTCTTCAATCTCCTGTTGAGTTTGTAGGTGTTCAGAATGGTTTGATCCCTATCCAGCTGACTTCCTGGGACCAGATGAAATCCAGGTCTCTACTCCTCTGCCATCTTGCTCCTCCCCTGTATAACTTTATTTCTATAAAATTATTCTTAATATTATTTTCTTATTTTAAAAAATTCTGTTCGCTCTGCAGTTGTGACCCTTTTCATTCTTTTTTTTTTAAAGATTTTATTTATTCATTTGAGACAGAGAGGTACAGAGAGAGAGCATGAATGGGGAGAGGCAGAGGCAGAGGGAGAGGGAGAAGCAGACTCTCCACTGAGCAGGGAGCCCAATGCGGGGCTCAATCCCAGGACTCTGGGATCATGACCTGAGCTGAAGGCAGACGCTTAACCATCTGAGCCACTCAGGCGCCCCGACCCTTTTCATTCTTATTATCCTTGTTATTTTGTACTCCCTTCTTTTCTTGATTACTCTTGCTGGATGTTCGCCAATCTTACTGTACTTTTTGAAGGTCTATTCTTTTCATAGATCTATCAACTCTGTTCATCTTCTCCAGTCTGTCTTTTCTACTTCATTAACTTATGCTCTTATATTATCTTCTTTATTCTATATTTTTTGGTGTTAGTTTTGTTGTTCCCATTTCTTAAGTTGAAGACTTGGCTCATAAATTTTTAACCTCTCTTATTTTTTAATATAAGCATTTAAGACTATCAATTTCTTTCTAAGTTTCGTTTTAGTAAAATCTTTCAAATTGTTGATAAGCAGGATTTTCAATATCATTCATTTTTAAGAATTTTTAATCTTCCATTGTGATTTATTTAAATTTTTTTATTTCTAATCATGAGGTGTTTAAAGTTATTTTGAGTCCTACTGGAATTCTTTTGGGTTCAGAAAAAGCTATCTTTCTCCTCACCCATCAAGGATAACCCTGTAGGAAATGCATGTCCTTTGCCCTTAAAGACCTCAGGTCTTCCCCAGTGCTGCTTCCTTTGCTTTTTTTAGACTGGATAAAAATTTATCTCTCTGTTGGCTTCTCTCCTTTCTCAAATCTCCACCTCAGTCTTGACAGCGTCTATAACCACCCGTCTTGAGATCCTCACATGTGTCTTTTTCACAATCTCTTATCTGTCCTCCACTGCCCAATCACCATCACAGTCAAAGGCTATGCCAGAGCCCTGCCTAAGAATCTCGGCTTAGTCCTAATGACCTTCCATCTTGGTTAATGGACTGTACTTCTGATCTTTTTATACTTTGAAAGTTTTTCAACCCGCTATGTTTTGTCCATTCTCCTACCATGACTCCCTGGCTTGGGTCCTGATTAGCTCGACCTCTCTAACTTCCTTCATTTTCTAGTTTAATATATAATTAGAAATGACCATCTCCCCCTCCCCCCTGCTCCCAGTGCATACTTTGCACTTTAACTTATTTTTCGTGGCTACTCACTAGCCACATGCTTTCTGTGCCTTCATCTTTAGCCTTGGTCCTAGGTTTTTATAGTTTATTCCTTGCAATTCTCCATGCCCACATTCTTTTGTTCTTATTCTTTCACTTTATTCCTTTATTCTGCATGACAACGAAGTGCTAGAATTTTACTTTTTTCTTCATTCTAGTTCATACTATTAGTATGTGCTAAGCAGGACTTTAGCACTTTAAAAATATTAACTCAGCTAATATTTATTACTACTCCAGGTTATAGGTACTATTCCTATTATCCCCATTTTATAACTGCAGTAACTGAGGCAGGGAAAGGTGAATAGATGGTTCAAGAAGAGATTGCTTATTAGAGTAATAGCACTGGGATTTGGGCACAAGCGGTCTGATTCTAATAACTCTGCTATCAAATGCTACTCCATGGTGCCATTGTGAAGCCCTCCTTTGCCACTACACAGTATTATTCTCTCCCTCCCTCCTCTGAGCTCCCACTGAAACTTACTTGTCTTGCTACCATGGCACTTGAAGGAGACTGCTTTTCTCATAAGTTAATTTAGTGTATATCTCCTCCACAAGATCATATGCTCCCCAACAATAGAGAATGTTCTCATTTTTTCTGTTCCCAGAACCAACCATCACTATCAGGTTGCACACAGAGTAACCATTCAAAACATGTTTATTGAATAAAGGAAGACCTTTCATCAGGAGGCCTCTCAGAACAGTACAGGGGATAGAGCACAGGACTTTGATTCAAGAAACAGTTAAAAATCTGGCTCTAGGGGCACCTGGGTGGCTCAGTCATTTATGCGTCCAACTCTGGATTTCAGCTCAGGTCATCTCAGGGTCCTGGGATTGAGACCCACCTCAAGCTCTGTGCTTACTGCAGAGTCTGCTTATCCCTCTCCCTCTGCCACCCCCCGACTCACTCACTTGTGTGCACACTCTCTGTCTCTTTCCCTTTCTTGTTCTCTCTAAAATAAATGGGTAAAATCTCTAAAAACAATCTGGCTCTGGTATTTGATAGCTATGGGACTTGGGGAAGTCACTTTATCTCCCTACCGTTGATTCTGTCTTTTTTTTTTAATCAGAGAGAGAGAGAGAGATTGAGCACAAGCAGGGGGAGTGGCAGGCAGAGGGAGAAACAGGCTCCCTGCTGAGCAAGGAGCCTGATGAGCGACTTGATCTCAGGACCCTAGGATCATGACCTGAGCTGAAGGCAGCCACTTAACCCTCTGAGCCATCCAGGCGCCCCTGATTCTCTTAATGAAAAATAGAAATAAGTCATCTCATTGATATGACCTCAGTGTTGGACTCAACATACATTTTACATTAATTTTTATATTCCTCATCTCTTATTCCTCCCTTTCCCTAAACCACAGGTCCATGAGTCACTCCAATACTCTTCCCTCCCTAATTCTACACAGCTCTGCACTGTCACCACTTAGACTCATTTATTCACCTCTTCCACTTGGAACTTCATTACATGTGCTAGAAGTCCATAAGCATCCCAGGAACAGTGACTATTTCTATATTGACCATTGTTGTGCTGGACTATGCTAGTCACCTTGGTTAGCTGAGGAACTAGGATCTCTTTCTCTTTTGGTGGCTGGTTAGAGTTGGCCAAAGGAGAAACTTGTGTGAGATTTGGGAGACAAAACAAAGCAGCGGTCATTATTCTCAGAAAGCCTTCTTTGCAATCACTGTCATGGAAGAATGCAGAGAAGCCCAGCAGGTCCCAACTTGTCCTGACTCTCCTCTGCTCTGCATCTAGTTGTTTCCTGGCCATACTGGCAAAATGGCAGGCCAGCCCAGCCCCAGATGCTTGGCTCAGAGGCAAGAGCGCTCCCCTTCTCTGTCTCTCATCAGCAATAGGATGCACTCAGCTTCCCTACAAGCTCCACCTTGTCCACACATGCCAATCTCTAGGTGAATTCAGTCTCTTATATTCCAACTGCTCCTTTCAGACATTTGCTTCCCCAGCTCCTCCCACATTTGAAAAAGGTCTAGATACACATGCAGTATCTCTAGCTTGTCATGTGTGTGTGGCGGGGGTAGGTAAGGAGAGGATGATACCTGACATAGAGTAGATGCCCCCCAAAATATTTGTTTGACCCTGAAGATCATGGATACATCTTAGGACTTATTTAATAGTAAATATCAATATCTTTTACATTACTAAATTAGTATTTGTTAATTTTCAAAATGGCACAGGCAAGAACAAGAAATGATGATGAATCCTGATAAGTAGATCAAAGGGACAAGCAAACATAGTCAACAGACTCTCATGTGACATAGTCGAGCCCCAAGAAAAGACAGTTAAAATCTACAGATTCAGATAAAAACACAGGAAAAATGCTCACACCATAAAGTTAATGTAGGATACAATTAAGCCAAGCAACAACATTATAAAGAGATATTTCCCTATTAATGTTTTCTGAATAATGTAGAAATAAAATTTCTGTGGGAGTCATATATGGATAGACTTCATGTCATAAGGGTCAAACGATGTCCCCTGTTTCTTATGTTCTTCTACCAGTGGATCACGTGGCAGAAAGACATCTGAAATAGGAGAATTTGGTCCATTGATTCATGATTATACATGTTATAAGTCTTCTGCAAATTCTATTTTAAGACTTCACTGAAGTCTTCCTTTCCCCTTTCTCTCCTTTTTTTAAATTTTAACTGCAGTGATACCCACCCAGATGTTTGATCCCTGAACAAGTGTGATGTGTTCAGGAGGTACACTTAATTAAATGAGGATTTAACAGGAGCACTGGTGTGTGACTTTGCTTTTTGAACTACACAGAAAGGGGAAAGCCAAAACCTATGGTAATGTGACATTTAAGTTGCAAATTCAAACTGAAAAAAAAAATTAGGAAATGCAAAAGTTATGGTTGTCATAGTAATTCTAGCTAAACCACAGTACACGTAGTGTATTTCCTGCGACTCATTTACACTACAGAGTCTTCTATATTACCTATTATATCATATATTTTAACATTACATGGTGCATGATTCCTGGTAACATATGCATTGATATGAACACAAAATAAGCTCTTTTTTTGTTTACATATTTTGCTTTGGTTTACATACCAGAAACTGAATCTGAAGACTGTTCCTAAATACATACTAAAATTTACAATTCTGCGTATAGTTTATTTACTCTGTCTTCCTTTCCCATCACCAGAACTTGGTGTTTGGACTGATGCAGTCAACAGTAGATAAGATGATCTCACTTGACTTCATCTGTATTCACGTCAAAACCCTCCAAGGTGAAAATGGAATATTAAAAAATAGTTCCGAATTCTGTTACCCTGGTTGACCCCTCTGTCATTCCATCATCCCACATTCCACATTGCATACCAGGGATTTGCAAGCTTCTTCCAGTCTGGATATTCTATAATTCTGTGATTCTCCCAAGTTACAGACTTCTTTCTCAAAAAACACCCCATCACTTCTCCAATCGTTGTTCCACTATCCCCCCGAAGAATATTTTTGAAATCTCATTTATTTTTGTAAGACAAGACAAAATTGAAACATCCCCCCGGGCAACAAATAATAGCATGCATATCATATCTTTTCTTCCCTCCACTAAAAGTTGTGTTTGTCTTAAGGCAAAACTTGATAGAAAAGCCTAGATTTTTATGAATAACCTGAAGGCAAATTATTATAGTTCACACCTTCCGAGCTTCAAAGCATCTCAGCCAAGAAAGTATATAACCCTAAATACACAATTTGGGGTCCATTCTATTAAACAGATCTGAGTGAGGGAAAGGATTTTTCAATTTCTCTGTTACTTTTAAGCATCATTCCAATTAAACATTCCCCTCTTTTTTTTTTTAAAGATTATTTATTTATTTGGTAGAGAGAGAGAAAGCACACAAGCAGGGGGGAGGGGCCAAGGGAGAGGGAAAAGCAGGCTCCCCGCTGAGCAGGGAGCCCTGCACAGGGCTCGATCTCAGGACCCCAGGATCACGACCTCAGCTAAAGGCAGAAGCCTAACGACTGAGCCACCCAGGCGCCCCAAACATTCCCCTCTTCTAACAGGAGATAGATAGGAGGGCCAGGTGCTCTTGGCTTATACCAGATCCAGCCAGTCTGGAGTTGACCTTGGCATCCTGTTCCTTCATATCACTTATCTTGGTTGATTACAGTCCTGTGTTTATTCATCTCTCCCCCATGTAAAACTCAGGATTCAGAACTTAGCTTGTTCCTCTGTTTTGCACACCATTGCCACATAGTAAGCAAGCAGATATATATTTGTGGAATAAATTCATTAACGATTTAGGACATGAGAAACCTCTATCTCCCCAGCATGGTGGCTATTATTGAGTTCATGGGAGACACTTAGTAAATTTTTGGTGAAGAAAAGGGGAAGAGAAGTGGAACAGAAAGCCTCTAGCAGCTGTCTGAGATGAGCAGAAAAGTTCTTGAAGACCTCCAAGGGAGGAACACAGCTCCAGCCATTAGCAACCACCTGAGTGTTTGCTATTTTAAGAATGTAATAGGTTTGGCACTTGTTTCTGAGACACTGGTGCCTCACACCCCAATAGTCATGGAAATGGGGCACCTGGGTGGCTCAGATGGTTGGGCGTCTGCCTTCGGCTCAGGTCATGATCCCGGGGTCCTGGGATCGAGTCCCGCATCGGGCTCCCTGCTCCTTGGGAGCCTGCTTCTCCCTCTGCCTCTCTCTCTCTCTCTCTGTCTCTCATGAATAAATAAATAAAATCTTTAAAAAAAAATAGTCATGGAAATGTCTAAATCCAGTGTTTGCCTGTGCAGCGTTTTGCAAGTCTCAGTTGATATTTGGCAAGCAAAACTTGCTCGGATGTTGGGAAATGCCATTTGTCGCGTCCACATGTTTGGCTACACTGGGGCCATTTTGTTTTCATCTGCCCCATGTTCCTTCCCTCCTAGTGACATGTTCCACAAATTGAAAGAGCATGCCAGGCAGAGAATATACTGAGTTACCATTGTCCCCAATGACCTCGGACCAAAAGTCACCAATTCATAAAATGAGGGATCTGCAAGTGTTTGCAAATCAGGAGATTAAGAACATTTTAAGAAACCCTTTCTGCTTGGTGGAGGGCCAGGGAGTCAAGCTAGGAGGTGGAGATAGGTGGGGAGTTTATTCTTCTTCCTTTCAGAGAAACCCATGTGTAGTCTTGGCTTCATTCTAAGTTTGTTATAAATATGTTAGATACTTCTCGTATTCCTCAGTGTTTCCTTGTTCTTCATAAGCATTAAATCATTTGATCCATATAATGGGATGACACATGTCTGGTAATACTGCTCTTTGCTTACCGAATAGCCATCCTCACCTCCCCACTTTCTTCCATGTAAATAATACCATGGCTTTGGAGGAGGTGGCAACGTGACCAGCCAAATTAGTAAACTCCCCAGCCTCCTTTCCATGGTCATGTTTTGCAGTTCTGTCCAATGAGATATAAACAGAAGTTTTGGGATGGGATTGCATGACCAAATAATAAGGTAGAACAATCCAAGAGAAGACTTTTATGCTTTACCTCTTTTTCTTTCCCCTCATTCTGCCTGGAATATGAGTATCTGTAGGTACAGAAACTATCTTGAAACCATGAGATTAAAAGTCACTTATTTGCTCTACACATTAAAGATGATGACACAAAACTAAGGAAAAAGTCTAGAAGATTGATGTTATCTTGGAGCCATTGCTCCAGCCCTAGACTGTCTACTCCTAACTTTTGTTGCCCTAGAAAAATAAACAGTATTTGAACAAATCACTGAACTCACATTTGTTGTGTGTAGATGAACTCAAATCCCCAGTAACAGAGGTAGGTACTATTTAAAATCCTGTATCTCTAGTGTGGAAATGAGACACAAAGAGATTTAGTAACTTAGCCAAGATCTCTCAGACAGGAGATGGTGGGACTAAGATAGAAGCCCAGGCCGGTGGCTCCTGGACCCTTGCTTCCAGCATCTTGACCTGAGCTCATTCTCTGCTTGGTTCCTACAGATCCCCGGGACCTTTGCACATTCTTCAAACCCTTCACCAGTCATCCCACTTCCTTGGTTCCAACGTCGTGAAAAACAAACAGGTCATTGTCCACAACAGTCTTCACAGCATCCAGCCTTAAGATAAAGGAAGCTATTTCAGAAAGAAATCACTTGTGATAGTTCTCTCTTAGAGACACATGAAAACTTTAAACAAAGCCTAAACTAACAGGCTGCATATCTGTCTTGCAATGGGTTTGGGCAAAATAAACTATGAGAATGAAAACATCTTCCACTTCCAAGGGCTAAATCCCTGTCTATCATTAGGATGGTGTAGTTCTCAGGCAGTGCCTGGAGACCTGAGGCTTAGCTGTCAATCTTCAACCATCATGCTCTGTATAACAGGAATGAATCAGTAATGTATAACCCAACCCTGTGTTTCTCCTGTGAACAGTGGCTTGGTATTCATTCACTCAGCGTTTATGACAGCTTTATAGAACGTATCTACCAGAAACAATTGGAGTCGACTGTAGCAGGTTCATAGTTAATCAATTTCTTTAAATTTTTTCAATGCATAAGAAGAGAGAATCGATAGGAGAACCTTATATGTGATGCTCCTCATCTTCAGGACATTTTTGTTTAAGAATAACAGTGATGGAAACAAAACTAGAACATCATTTACTGAGCACTCGCTCTATGCCAGGCACCATTTTCAGTGCTTTGCCTGTCTTACTTCCCTGAATCCCTGGGACAACTTGGGGAGTAGGAACGCTTGAGTGTCCATATTGTACTTGAAGAAACAAAGCACAGAGAAACTAAGCAAGCTGGCCATAGTCACACAGTAAACAGCAGAGTTAGGATTTATACCCGGGCTGACTCCGAAGCCATGCTTGTAAACATGGCTTTTGCATGCATCTCGTTGCATGATATTTTGCAGCCTGTGTAGAGCAAAGTAGGCAACAGGATGCATTTTGATCAAGATCTAGAACAAAATAATGGAAAAAAAAAAAAACCAACATTCTGTTCAAAATGGTGAACACCTGCCTGAGGGTGATACGTAATGCTGGACTTGTTTTCCCTGCAGAGATCGCGGTGGCAAGCAGGGCATCTTGGAGCTGTTGACAAATGTTGGGAGGTACGATGGTTCGGAGTCGTGTTCTTTTCATGTGGGGTTCTGATAGTTCAGTGTACTTCCGTTTAGGGCGAACTGAGATCACACCAGCCTTGGAGCGAGAGCAGGCCCTGTGGATGAAGGGCCACTGGCAAATTCTTCTTAATCGCGGTTCCTATTTCTTCCGTGTTCGCTTCACCTGCACAGAGTCCTGATGGGAGTCCTGCAGTAGCCAGAGCAGGAGTGTAAAGTGTAAGAAGGGAGACAGAATGTGTTCTGTGGTGGGGGCTTGGGGAGAGGTGTGGATAACCATGGAGAACGAAAAAATGAAAACCATAAGAATGAAAAAGGAACCCCTTTAAGTAAAGCTTCTTGTGGCCTACTTAGAATCTATTTTTCTCCTCACCCCGCCTAATACATTTCTGTCCCTTCTTCAAAATTTAGCTAAAACTTATGAACTAATTGGTCTTCATGTGTCCTTGCCCAGCCCAGTCCATCATTCTCCCCTCTCTCTGTGCCTCTGTGGGCTGCATGCGTCTCCTGCAGCTGGTGGAAGAGAGAACCCAGGCATTTCTTCCCCACTCGCACTAGGACCACATCGGCCCAGTTTGCCTGGGACTTTTCCACAACACCGGGAAACCCCCCAATGCCAGGCACACCTGTCTGGTTTAGTTGGTCACCCTGCTTACTCCTCCCTGCTTGGGCACCAGGTCTCTGTCGTGACTCAGCTCCTGCCGGCTCACCCTCCCCCATGCCTCCGTGTTTCCAGTCTCACTGGGTTCCAGTTACTTTATTTCCTTACCTCATCCTGGGACCCAGAGCCATGCTCTCCGTTGTTTTTTCCCTAAACCCTGTCCACACCCTCCATCAGCTGTCTTTCTGTGAAAGTCTCCATCTGAGCCATCGGGAATGAATTCCGCTTCTGCCATCACGCCGAGTGAGGCCTGCTCTCAAGACCTAATTCACATGTGACTTCTCGTCTCCTTTCCTTCCCCTCCTAGGGGGCTCCGTAGTGCTAGATACGACCCGGTGTTCTGCAGTGACTTGGCAATATTGTTTGCACTTCATTCCTCTGTGGATAGACACTATACCCAGTCCACCTCTGTGGCCCTCACAGCACTTAGCACAGAACTGAACACATAGGGCCCAGTCGTTCAGCTCACTTGTTGATGAGCGCATGGCTGATCATAAGGGTGGATGACCCTAGAGTGGGGTTGCCATCGAGGACCACATTGGTGGCTCTTTGACTCCTGCACGGCTCTCTATTTTGCCGTTTTGACTAGGTTGACATGTTTTCCTTCAAATCTTGGATATGGCCGGAAAAGAGAGATGAATTAAGGTTTAAAAGACTATATTTATTGTAGAGGGTAGAATAATGATCCCCCCAAAGAGGTCACGTCCTAATCCTCAGAACCTGTGAAAGTGTTACCCTTTGTGGTAAAGGAAAATTAAGGTTCTAATGAGTTGACCTTGAGATGGGGAGATTATCCTGGATAATCCAGGAGAGCCCAATGTTATCACAAGTTCCTCAAAAGTGAAAGAGGGAGGAGGCAGGAGGTAGTATCTGAGGCTAAAAGAGACAAGAAGATGCTATCCTACTGGCTTTGAAGAGGGAGAGGGCCACCAGCCAAAGAATGTGGGGGACTTCTAACTGGGTAAGGTAAGGAAACTCATTCTTCCCTTCAGCTTCCAGAAAGAACATGGCCTGGCTGACACCTTGATTTCAGCCCACTAAGACCCATTTCGGCCCTCTGATCTCCAGAACTAGAAGGCAATTAATTTGAATTATTTCAGGCCACTAAGTTTATGGTAATTTGTTACAGCAACAATGGGAAACTGATAAAGTCAGGAACCAAAAAGTAATCATGTTCTGTTAATGCATTTGATTTCATAGCCAAATCCTACAGAATTAAGAAAAAATAAAAACAACAAACTTTCGCCATCATTTGAGTCATGTCTTTAACTCTGCAGCAGGCATAACCAATAATAATAATTTATATAAGTCTAAATTCATAGTCTTTAAAAAAAACAGTTGAGGGAGGACACTTGGGTGGCTCAGTTGGTTAAGCATCTGCCTTCAGCTCAGGTCATGTTCCCAGGGTCCTGGGATTGAGCCCTGTGTTGGGCTCTCTGCTCAGCCGGGAGCCTGCTAAAACAAACAAACAAACAAAAAAACAAAAAAACCAAAAACCAAAACCAAAAAAACAGTTGAGAAATATTTGATGAGTGTTCTTGTTAGATCATCAGCTTTGTAGGAGATTGTTAGCTATTCTCTATTTTCTGACCCATACATGGCTACCTAGGATCTCTCTTACAGATTTTTCCACTTTAGCCTCTCTGAGTTGTTTTTTGTTTATTTGTTTGTTTCCTTGCTTTTTCCTGTAGCTCATCCCCAGTTAATTTGTTAATTGGGTCATTAGCTACTCAATTCTCCCCAGCCCACAGGATGAAGCTCAAGCTCTGGAAACTTATATTTATTCTGATCACACTCAGCTAAAGTCAACAACACACAATACCCACCCTTACTTCCTCCCCTCCCCTCTCCAATGAAGTTTTGTCTTAGGCTTTCCAGCCAGAGATGTTGCTAAACATCCTACAACAAAGAATTCTCTGACCCAAAATGTCAATAGCACTGAGGTTGAGAAACCCTGGTCTAGATCATTCACTGGGTTCTTTATTACTTATTCATTTGTCATTTTAAAAGCAAACATTTGCTAAATATCTACTGTGCGCTAGACTCTATGTAAAATTGGATTCTAGGAACTTAAGTCTTGTTGATGAGGCAGTCATGTTAACAGTTAAAGTCATCAAAAACCATACCAGTGGTATAGTCACTAAAATATAAGCTCTATGAGGTCAAGGAAACACATTGCTGATGTATCCCTAGCACGTCATAAATTCACAATAGTTGTCATTTGAATTAAGTATTCAATATATATAGAGAGATGCAGAGGAATCTATGGGAACCCAGCAAAAAGGATTTCTATCCTGAACTTAGAGAGAGGGTCAGAATAAGCATCCTGGAGAAGATTGTCCAGGAAAAGGGGTGGGACAGAGTGGTGGAGGGTTAGCATATTTATATTCATCTTATTTATCAAGCATATTTATAAATGTATACATAAATTTATTTGTCAAGCGTTTTTTTTTATATAAAGATTTTATTTATTTATTTGAGACAGAGAGAATGAGAGAGACAGAGAGCACATGAGAGGGGGGAGGGTCAGAGGGAGAAGCAGGCTCCCTGCTGAGCAGGGAGCCCGATGCGGGACTCGATCCCGGGACTCCAGGATCATGACCTGAGCCGAAGGCAGTCGCTTAACCAACTGAGCCACCCAGGCGCCCTTGTCAAGCGTTTTTATTGACAATCTTAATCCACAAAATAGGGGAGTTCAGGGAGAAAAAAGTATGTGCATTGAATTCTTGTAGATTTCAAATTCCAGCAAATAACTTAAAAAGTAAATTAGCTAATTATTGGGTAGTACACAATAATTTTGTGATGGTGAAGTTTGCCCCCATATCCCAGATCTGCTTTTTATGTATAATTTAACTTCTATGTATATCCAGAACTATAAGCTTTAAAACAGAAAAGAAACATGAAAGAGACTCTGTGGCCTGTGAGACAGTATTAGTGTAATTAATGCCCATATCTTGAGTTCCCAAAGGAGAGAGGACAGAAAAGGTTATTTGAGGAAGTAATGGTTGGAAATTTTCCAAATTTGGTGAAAACTAAACCCACCAATCAAGAAGTCAGTGAGTCTTAGGCAGGATAAACACAAAGGAAAAGATACTAAGTAGAATTAAAGTCAAATTGTGGAAAACTAGTGATAAGGACTATTGAGTATCCCACTTTTACTTGCTGGTCATCTATTTTCTTTCATCTATAAAATGGGTGTAATACCCAACTTGTATTTTCAAAAAAATATTAGAAGCAAGGTATGTAAAGTAAACAGCATGTACTTAAGAAGGCCCCCGTGACATGGTGATTTTTAACAAAGGCTCAGGAATGACTTGGGTCCAAAACTCCACTCTGCCACTTAAGGATTTTTGCCTAAGGTTACTTAAATGCTCTGTGCCTTCTTTTTCTCGCTGGTGAAATGGGATTATAACAATCCTATCCATACCTCATAGGAATGTGAGGGTTAAATGAAATTATGCCTATAAGATAAAACAATGCTTGAACATAGCTAGCATTCAATAAATGTCAGCTGCTATCCTTCCATGAGAAGCCAACAACCATGTTCTAGCACTAAAGTCATATCCTGATCCCTGAGCTGTGTCTGCTGCATCTCAAAGCATGGACCCTTCTCCAGGCTCCTTGAGTATAGCACATGCTGTGCTTCAGTAGAGGGGGAAAAAAAAAATCAAGCATCACCTTGGGGAATAAACTTGCAAGACCAGGCAGAATCTAGTTTCCCTTAGGATCTCTTGAAAGATGATCTGTTTTTGCATCCAGCAATTTTTTTAAGAGAATAGTCTTTTAATAAAGAGTTCTTTTTCTCCCTCAAAGAGTGCAGAAGTTAAAAACTATAAAGTAATATTAATGCTGAAATAATGGCTAAAACACCGTCCCATGGAACTTATAGTAATCACTTTTGTCCTTGCCCGCTCTCACAAGCTTCAGAATTGTAGGTTTGCTTTGAATTCTCCATCAGTATTCATCCATCGGGATAAAATGCCCCATGTAAACAAACACACAGATAAAAGAGAATCACCATCACTCTTTGCACAAGGAAAAATGACTGCTAATTCACACAAAGGGAGATCTGTCCATCATCCTGTCACCAAGATCCATCTTGCTTTGTTGGATCTGGCATTTTAATAAAGCCCTTTTATCTTAAAAAGACTAGGGTCTAATTCAGGAAGACCTTGGTTAGGGTGTCATTTTGAACTTATCATTTCATATCATCATGGGGCAAAGGGGTTTGGATCAACATCTCTCTTCCCACTGATTTTACTGACAACGTTGAGAATCTCATCTCAGAGGAATGGAAGTAAGTGAATTTATTGACAAGATCTAAATAAGAGAAGATTAGTGGTTTTGCCGGGGAAATGAAAACAACTTGACTTTCAAAAAAGCCTTTTGGAAACTGACTGCTTGGAACTACATATGACACTTGGAGTTATTCCATCTTCCTCCAAAGTATAGGCAAATTGTCTTAGTCAACATTCTTTTGATGGCAAGTAATTGACAGCAACCCAAAGTTATTTGAGGGGGAAAGAAATGCATTTATTGGGAAGTTAGTGAGTTCTCCTGCAGAATCGAGAAGAGACTGGGCCCATCTGGTAACTACAGCCAGGAGTGGAAAACGAGCAGGAATCCGGCTGTCTCTTTTCAGTTATCTGTGCTTCCCTCAGTATGTCTTTGTTCTTCTCTCTTGACTGGGCAGTTTTTCACCATCTCCTTGTACACAGCAGAAGGGGCCACACCTCCAGCTCCCTCACTTACATTCACTTGTGGTCATGCCCACTGGCAGAAGTTAATGGGTTACCTCTGAATATCACCTCCAAGTTACTAGGAGTCAAACCTGGCCCCATAGAGCTCAGAGCAGATGTCTTCTGGTGGTCTACTAAGCGTGGTCCATGTGAGGACATAGTTTGGGGGACAAACTTGTGAGGCACAAGCATGCGTATCTGGGCTTCATTTCTCTAAGGAGTGAGGGGCAGTTCTCAGAGAAGGGAGATATTTAACAGGTATCCCCATAAACACGAAAATAATTTTTTTTTTTTTAAATAATAATAGCTGTAAAAGAAGATAATGTCTTCTCTGCAAAGAGTTCAACTCTTTTAGGGGCGCCTGGGTGGCTCTGTTGGTTGAGTGCCCGACTTGAATTCAGCTCAGGTTATGATCTCCAGGTCATGGGATCAAGCCCCTCATGGGGCTCCATGCTCAGCCAGGAGCTTCTTGAGATTCTCTCCCTCCCTCTCTCGGTGCCCCCTCTCCCTGCTCATGAGCTCACTCTCTCTCTAAATAAATAAATAAAATCTTAAAAAAAAAAAAGAATTCAACTCTTTTATTCCCCCAAAATA
This sequence comes from Neomonachus schauinslandi, assembly GCF_002201575.2. NCBI lineage: Eukaryota > Metazoa > Chordata > Mammalia > Carnivora > Phocidae > Neomonachus > Neomonachus schauinslandi. Next base: position 17,564,426 of record NC_058415.1, read on the forward strand.
ATAATGTATAAGGAAGAAGACCTCACCATCAACACTGGCCCAGCCTGAGAGAGGCCTTGGTGTGTGGACAGGTGATGTGAAAGAGGACAGAGCTAAGATCCTTACGAAAACACAACTTGCTCTCTCTGGGTGTCCTGACTGTCCTTTTCAATTGCCAAACAGCAGAGATTTTTTTTTTTTAAATAAAATTCTTTCTGCAGTTACTGGGAATTTGAGCCCAAACCTAAATATTAGCAAAGATAAAATTTTATCTAGAACTTTGTACTGTTTATTTTTTAAAGCATTGAAATTTATAGCTGAGCCAAAGTCGGTTTAAAGTGTAATAAAACATGGGTTATTCCCTTGAGATAATACCTTGGGAATATACAAAGCAGTTGATAAAGCCTGAAGGCATTTTCCATCTTGATGTGTTGACTTAATGGTGAATTTAAACTTCCCCCACAGTATTTTTCAGAATGTTATTATGTATTTCTTGGAATTATGCTTCATCTGCCTCCCTCTCAGATTTTTATCCTAAACTCATTCAGAATGGACTGGCTCTTCAGTTCCTTTGTAACTTCCCATTTTCTATAGCATCTATGACGATTCCCAGTCTCTCCTTTATGTAAATATCATTTATATGAGATATGTAAAAAAGAAAGTCCATACATTTTAGAGACACAGATTGAAGTCTAATGGCATAAAATTGCCTGATGTCTGAGGTCTTCCTTTAAATACTTCAGCAAAGAAAAACAAAAATAAAAAATGTACCAGTGAAGCTAATGTGGTTGGGTTTAAATAATAGGTATCTAGAGGTGTATTGCACTATTTCCTCTACTTTTGTCGATATTGAAAATTTTTAACAGTAGTAAAGTATTTTAATAGTAAAAAACAACATGATCTAGTTTAGTCATTTTTCTGCTGTTAGAATCCCTCCATGATACTCCTGGACATGTGTTGTTGAGCTTCTGTTTGAAAATCACCAGATGAGGGGATTCATTATTTTCTAAAAGCAACCCATTCCATGTTGGGACAACTGTGACTATTTTGCACTGTGTTAACATTGACTTAGCTGAAGCATCTATTACCCCACACTTTTACTACCAACACTGGAAAAAAATGGTCAACATCAACTTTTTTAGAACTTTAGAAATTAACCAAAGGCTTGTAACAACCTAGGGATAGTTTATTCAAGAAAAACAGCTGAATATCAGTAAGAACAACAAGCTTTGTGACACTTTTAACTTGCTTTATTCTCCTTTCCCTTCGTTGGTTTCACAACAGCCTTGAAAACCAACAATTCCACAAGCATGTGAATTCAGACCAGTAGCCTAGAAGCCTCTGGAGGTGACAGAAAGGTGTGGAAAGTCCTCCAAAACCCTACTTCCAGAGAATTGTCATGATTGGCTCTTCCCTGGAGAACTACACTTGAGTGGCTTGTCTTTATTTGACCTGACTCAGAGTTCTGCCCATTAACAGCAGAACAGACCTTCCCTTAGTGGTGTCAACTGTTTATGGTTCAATTGTTCAGCTGCCTGAGGTAGGGATAGCCGTTGGGGCAAACAGCAAGCTGACTAAAAACAGTTAAGAAGCTGGAGAATGAGATGTGCATAAAGAGGTTTGAAAATCCCCCACATATTCTCGGAAATCTAGAAGATCATACCCACATGTAGGGCTGTGCACATGGGCCCTACATGCATATCACAAAGGACCTGAAAGATGCATGCGTACTCAGGAAGGACCTGAGAAGGCTTTAAGCACTCACATATATGGCTGACCTTGGGACTCTTCAGGCAGAGTGGTCAACTAGCTGAGGATTGAAACATACTCTAATACACACATAGAACCCGTCAGCAATGGCTGGGAGAATTATGGGTTGCAGGCATTTAAGGAAATCTCTGTCCAAATATTTGCTGACCATGAAGGCAACCAAGCAGAGATTTCAGCAACCACAGAGCACAAAGAGCAGAGACTTCACAGAACTATTCCAGAAAAGTCACTAAGTGATAGCAACAGTGGCAATAATGACAACAAACCCAGGGGAGGTAGGAGAATCTCATTTCTAGAATTGCCACACTATATTGTTGAAAGCATCCAGTTTTCAACAACAAATTTTGAGATATACAAATAAACCAGAAAGTATGGCACCTACAGGGTTGAGAGAGCAGTCAATAGAAAGCATCCCTGAGGCGGTCCAAAAGTTGGACTTACTAGTCAAAGACACTAAGTTAGCTATTATAAATATATTCAAACAAAACTATAATGGGGAAAAAAACCCTAAAGGAAAACAGGAGAATATCTGCCCAAATACAAAATATTAATTAAGAGATAAAAAAAATTTTTTTTAAGATGTTATTTATTTATTTGAGAGAGAGAAAGAGCACAAGCAGGGGCAGAGGGAGAGGGAGAAGCAGGCTCCCCACCGAGCAGGGAGCCTGATGCAGGGCTCGATCCCAGGACCCTGGGATCATAACCTGAGCTGAAGGCAGAGGCTTAACCGACTAAGCCACCTACGCACCCCTAAAAATTGTTTTTTAAAAAGAACCAAACAGACGTTCTGGAGTTAAGGAGTATAATAACTGAAATGAAAAAAATATCACTAGAGGGACTCAGCAGAAGTGAGCAGGAAAAATAACCAGTGACCTGAGGATAAATCAGTTGAGATTATCCAGTCTGAGACACAGTAAAGAATGAAGAAAAATGAACATAGCCTCAAAACTTGGGGAACCCCATCACAGACATAATGAGTGTTCCAGGAACAAGGGCAAGAGAAAAAACCAGAAAGAAGATTAGAAGTAACAGCTGAAAATGAAAACTCCTGAAATTTGGTGATAAACATTAATCTACACATCCAGGAATCCTAGCACATTCTGAGTAGGATAAATCCAAAGGGATTCACATCTAGACACATCGTAATTAAAACTGTCAAAACTCAAAGACAAAGAGAGAATCTTGAAAGCAGTGAGAGAAAAGCAATTCATCATGTACAAAGGGTCCTCAATAAGATTATGACAATAGTTGGATACATAATAGTCCAATTTCAATAATGAATAGAACGTTTATGCAGAAGATTGACAAGGAAATAGAAGACTAGAACAACACTATAAAGCAACTAGACCTAATAGACATCTATAAAACTCTCCACCCAGTAACACCAGAATACACATTCTTCTCAGATGCACATGGAGCATTCTTGGAGATAATCCATATCCTGGACCATAAAAGAAGTCTCATTAAATTTAAAAGGATCGATACCATAAAAACAGTTTTTTTCTCCAATCACAATGGAAAAGAGAAATCAATAATAGAAGGAAATTTGGTACTTTCAAAAATACTTGGATATTAAACAATACCCTTCTGAATTATCGGTTTAAGGAAATCATAAGGGCAATTAGAAAATACTTTGATATGAATCAAACCTAAAATTCAACATAACAGAAGTTATAGGACCCCACTAAAATAGTGATTAGAGGAAAATTTATAGTTGTAAGCACCTATTATTTTTTTAAAAGATATCCAATCAATAACTTAACATTCTACCTAAGAAAAGAAGCAAAGAACAATCTAAACACAAATTAACTAGAAGGGAGGAAATAATAGAGATCAGAGGGGAAACATATGAAACAGAAAATACAAAATAGAGAAGATAAACCAAAAGCTGGTCTTTGGAAAGGTAAATACCATTAATAAAACTGTCATTAATCTTATCAAACAGAAAGAAATTCATATTATCAAAGTTAACAATGGAAGAAAGGACATTCATAAATAATAAATAATAAATAAAATGGACTATAAGAGAATACTGTTATAATAATCAGTATTCTCCAGAGAAACAGGACCCAGATAGATAGATAGATAGAGAGAGAGAGAGAGATAGATAGAGAGATAGATAGATAGATAGATAGATAATAGATAGTGAACGAGCATGAGCTTCAGGCACAGCAATGATGTATTTCTGGTCCAAATTCCAGGAGGTTCATGATCTAGATATAGCTGATGTTTCAGTTCAAGTCTGAAGGCAGGAAAGGACAATTGTCCCAACTCAATGCAGGCAGACAGAAGTTCATTCTTACTCATGGATCAGCCTTTTTGTTCTATTTAGGTTTTAAATTGGTTAGTGATAAAGGAAAAAAAAAAACCTTCCTACAGCAACCTACAGAATGGGAGAAAATATTTGCAAACCATATATCTGAGAAGGGGTTAATATCTAAAATCTATAAGGAACTCCTACAACTCAAAGTCAAAATATAAACAATCCAAATAAAAATGGGCAGAGTAACTAAATAGACATTTTTTTTCCAAAGAAGACAGATGGCCAACAGGTACATGAAAAGGTGTTCAGTGTCACTAACCATCAGGGAAATACAAATCAAAATCACAGCAAAAATAGAAAAACTCATCCCAAAATTCATATGAAACCTCAAGGGACCCCACCTAGCTAAAATAATTATGAAAAAGAACAAAACAGGAGGACTCCCACTTCATGATTTCAAAATTTATCAGAGGGGGAGATATGAGAGACTATGGACTCCGAGAAACAAACTGAGGGTTTCAGAGGGGAGGGGGTGGGGGGATGGGTTAACCCCGTGACAGGTATTAAGGAGGGCACGTATTGCAATGAGCACTGGGTTTTATACGCAAACAATGAATCATGGAACACTACATCAAAAACTAATGAAGTACTGTATGGTGACTAACATAATAAAAAAATAAAAAACAGTAAAGATTTGAAAAAAATTAATACAGAGGTCTAGTAATCAAAACAATGTGGTACTAGCATAAAAACAGACATATAGACCACTGAAATAGAGTAGAAAACCCAGGAACCAATTCTCACAGATATGGTCAAAAGATTTTTGATAAAGGAACTGTGACCATTCAATGAAGAAAGGACAGTTCTTTCAACAAATGGTGCTGGGAAAACTGGATATCCACGTGCAAAAGTTTGCAGTGGACCCCTACCTCACACTATACACAAAAGTTAATTCAAAATGGGTCACAGACCTAAATGTAATTCTAAAATTATAAAACTATTAGAAGAAATCATAGGCATAAATCTTTGTGGCCTTGAATTAGGCAGTGGTTTCCTAGGTATGAGACTGTAAGTACAAACAACAAAAGGAGAAATAGATAATTGGACTTCATCAAAATTCAAAATGTTTGTGCCTCAATAGACCCTATCAAGCAAGTGGAAACACAACCCACAAAATGGGGGGGGGGAATTTCAAATCATATATTTGATAAGGGACTATATCCAGAATATATAAAGAATGCCTGCAACTCGATGATAAAAAGACACCTAATCCAATTGAAAAGTGGGCAAAGAATCTGAGTAGATATTTCTCCAAGGGAAATAAACAAATGGCCAAAAAGCACATGAAAAGATACACGATATTATTTGTTATTAGGGAAATGCAAATGAAAACCACAATGAAATATCACTTTACATATGAATCAACTTTTAATACCTCATGCTAAGTCAAAGAGGCCAGACACAAAAGGTCACATATAGTCTGATTCCATTTATGTGAAATGTCCAAAGTAAGCAAATCCATAGAGACAGAAAGTAGGCTCCAGGGTCTGGAGAGGGACAGTTTGGGGATAACAGGGAGGGACAGCAAATCATTTTCTTTTGGGGTTGATGAAAACATGCTAGAACTAAATGATGGTGATGGTTGTCCAACTTTGTGACTATACTAAAACCATTGAATTATACACTTTACAAGGGTGAATTTTATGGTATATTTATTCTATCTCACTAAACAAATTTTTTAAAGAAAGCATTACTTTGGGCACTTTGAATTTTACAGAAGAAATATAATATTTAAGTGCATATATTTAATTTATTGGGTGAAATATTATTATATTTCAATTACCTAAGTCTTGATTGGCTAAGCTTCTGGATTTTATCTCAGATAAAAATCATTTTAAGAGGCAAAGAATAAAGGATCCATAGGGCATTCTTTTTTTTTTTTTAAAGATTTTATTTATTTATTTGAGAGAGAGAATGAGAGACAGAGAGCATGAGAGGGAGGAGGGTCAGAGGGAGAAGCAGACTCCCTGCCGAGCAGAGAGCCCGATGTGGGACTCGATCCCAGGACTCCAGGATCATGACCTGAGCCGAAGGCAGTCGCTTAACCAACTGAGCCACCCAGGCGCCCCACCATAGGGCATTCTTATGTTCATCTAAGGATGCTCTTCAGTATTGATATCCTGCTAATGGCACTTTCAACACCAGCCCTCTGTGCTCTCTTCTTAGTACCATCTTCAAAATACCAGTGCACAGCTCTAAAGAAGGTAGAAGAGTAATGAAAACACTACATTGTAGAGGCTACACAACTGGGACAAGACACATCTGAGGATGAGCTCCAGTTCTGCACTCCCCTTTGAATTGGGACCTAGGGAGCTCCCCGTTCAGCTCCTGTTATTCTATCAGCTAACTTTGCCAATTACTATATGTTGCGATTCGGTACCCCCCCAAAAAAAAAACTAAACAGGATAGAAAGAACAGTGTGAAAGGAAATAGAAAATCCAGATTAAAATGGGAGAAGAGATTAGAGGAAGCAGATTTCAGGTAATTAACAGCCATTGTTTTTATGAACTTTTTAAGAACAAGGAAAGAACCAACTCTAGAGCCACAGAGCTGGAAGAGCTTTCCCAAACCATTTTTTTCTCCTAAAATGATGGGAAAATATATTTCCCCTAAAAGTGAGCAACAGAAAAGGATCATGGCAAAAAATACTTAAAAAGTTATTATTAAAAAAGTAAATGAAGAAAACATGTTTTTAGACAAAGCACACTCGGAAGTATGTCTACTAATCTAATAAAAACTGCAACCTAGTTGTTGAGAGAGTAGATCTTAAAAGTTCTCATCCCACACAAAAAATTGTAACTATGTGTGATGATGGGTGTTAACTAAACTTGTGGGGATCATTTTGCAATATATACACATGTAAAATCATTCTGTACACCTAAAACTAATACAATGTTATCTGTATTAGTTACTTTCAAAAAAGTAAAAAAAAAAGTTACTTTCAAAAAAACTCCCTGTAACCTAATATTTCAAACCAGTGAGAAAGAAAGAGAAATATAAACTTTGAGCAAACAACATAAGTCAAAAGTGGAAAACACTCAGGAATGAGGTGATTGGAGGAAAATAGAGATTTGGAAGGGAAGCAGGCAGAGTTAAGGAAATAGAGATAAATGAAAAATTATTTTATGAATACATATTAAGTTAGAGGGAATACACAAGAAATATAACAAATAATCCCTTAAGAGAAAAAGAAATTGGATAAAGGATACATTTTTTTAATTTTATTTTTAATATTTTTGTTTATTTATTTGACACAGAGAGACACAGCGAGAGAGGGAACACAAGCAGGGGGAGTGGGAGAAGGAAAAGCAGACTGCCCGCCGAGCAGGGAGACCTATGCGGGGCTCGATCCCAGGACCCTGGGATCATGACCTGAGCCGAAGGCAGACGCTTAACGACTGAGCCACCCAGGCGCCCCAAGGATACATTTTTTAAAAAGAAAAGAAATTAAGGGATTAAAAATAAAGATTCATAAGAAAGCAATAGAGAAACTAGACAAAGAAGATCCAACTTAATTATAACAACAACCTCCAAACATGATATCTAAGGTGATAGATTGGAACAAATGCTTAACGTTATTCAAGGAAACTTTCTGGAAGTGAAACTACATATTAAATGGGCACTCTGGGGGCACCTGGGTGGCTCAGATGGTTAAGCATCTGCCTTTGGCTCAGGTCATGATCTTAGGGTCCTGGGATCAAGTCCCACATCGGGCTCCCTGCTAGGCGGGGAGCCTGCTTCTCCCTCTGCCTCTGCCTCTCTCTTTCTCTCTCTCTCTGACTCTCATGAATAAATAAATAAAACATTTAAAATAAACAAAATAAATAAATGGGCACTCTGCATGCCAGAGTAAAGCTAACCCAAAGGGGCAAACACCAGTACATATTCTCATAAAACTACTAGACTTCAAAGAAAAAATACATAAATCCTTTGGGCACCCAGCAAAGCCAAAGTACCATTTATAATGGAAAGAAAATAATACATATTCGCATGAGACTTTTTAAGAGCAACTCTTTAGATTACCAGATTAAAGAGTAATGTATTTAAGATACTTGAGGAAAGAACATTTAAGCCATAGTTTTTTATATCCAGTCAAACTGACTTTCATGTGTAAAGACACAGACTGGCTACTAAAACATGCAGGAACTGCAGGAATATTATTCCATGATACTCTCCTACAAAATCTGCTAGAGAACAAGCTTCAGACCAAAGGACCATTGACATAAAGGCTAGTGACTCTGCTCTCTGTATAGAAAGTAAAGCGATCCACAATTCAGGCACGTCCATCAAGAGAGGAAGGCTCTCTTGCTGCTTTGATTATAGATTTTCCCCAGTTTTATCCACTTAAAAGACTTCAGAGAACCCCCCACCCCACCCCTCCACACACACACACACACACCATTCTTCGTTCTTGAAATGAATTGGAAAGGAGCTGGGATTGGCTTACAAAGTCATATCCCTCCCTTATTCTTTATTCACTTTAATAAATTCATTACTCAACTTTAAAAAACAAAATGGGACTGTCAAAGTAAACATGTGCAGGCAACTGTATGTTAAATTGCTATCTGCCACGAGAAATGAAATACTTCTGAAATAAATGTAAAGTATAACATGAAAACTCGCAAGATTTAAAAAGATGAATGTGAAGTATTTACCATTCAATAAATTAAAAAAAACCCCTCTCTCCACTGGGCATGTCATCCTTCTGCCCAATAAACAACTTTGCAGCCTAAATTTCCTACTTCAGTATTTGGAAGCTTGAGAGCTCCTGGCTGAATATGCCCTTCAAGGGGCAGAAAATACATAGATAATAAATAAATCAATCCACAGGAGACAGAGAAAAAATAACATCCACTTGGAAAGAATATCCAAAATTAAGAACATTTCCCATCTTGCTAAGTCTGTGGGAACTATTACTGAACTAACTTCTAGAAAGATGTGTTAAGTGTCAGGGTGCCCTATGTGCTCATGCAGTTTAGGCTTTTTGTGTGTGTTACTTGAACATTCTCATTTCCATATACAGTGAGCCAGGGAAATAAACACAGCTTTGGTTGATTTTTCCAGGAAAGAATGTGCAATATGGTGTAAGCACATTTCTTATTTTTCTTTTCCTGAATGGAACGGTTCTGAGGAAGCCACAATGAGCTAGAGAGAATTCAGGGAGTTGCTTTGTAATTCCCCTGTGCGAGCCTCAGGGCTCATTAGAATGGAGGGTATTCTTGCAGCCTCCCACCTGTGCTCTTTGAGATCCAAGGCATTCCTTTCAGTCTCTCCAGTGATCGCTTCTTCCACTGAAAATTTAACAGATAAGCTTTCTCCAATGAATTGCCACCTAGCTCACTGAGATCAAAATTGAAACTACAAAAACAGTATTGCATCTTGAACTTAATAGGCCCGAAACGGAATTACTGATTTCTACCCCTTCCAAACCTGTTCCTCCCTTTCTCCATCTTGGTAAATGTCACCACAAAGCATCTAATTGCTTCAGCTAAAAACCCAGGCGATGTCCTCATTCCTCCCTTTCACATCCGACATCCAACCCATCGTGGAGTCTTATTGGCACCAATTCCCAAGCATCCCTGGCGTTCATCTACTTCTTCCTATGCCCACAGCCACTATCTGAGCCCACGCTGTTACTTTGTCGGCAATAGCCTCCAAGCCTAACTAGTCACCCTGATTCTACAACTGCCCTACTGTGGTACCCTCTCCTGCACTTCTAGATGGGGCTCAGCACCCCGACAGCATTTTACTACCCAAACCCATCTGCCCAGAAGCATCTTACATGTACAAAATAAAATCCAGTCCACTTCCAGAGCCCCATTTCCTTAGCCCCCCTGCTCTCCTCTCCTGCAATTGCCCATCACTCACTAGCCAGCAGCCTTCTTTCTATTCCTCTAAGACACCAAGTTCATTCCCAACTTTAGATCACTGCATTCCTGAAACATTCTGGTCCTTCAAATCTCAGCTTAAAAATCACTGCCTCGGAGTATCATTAGTGGTGACTAATCTACCTTTCCCATCGCCTTGTATTTTAATCACAGTACTTAACTTTATTTAAAATGTTCTTACATTTTTATCTCTGTGAAATGCAAGCTCCGCACAAGATAGCTTTGTTTTGCTCCTCACTGTATCCCCAGATCCTAGAAGACTGCCTGGCATAGTAGGAACTCAATAAACATTTGTTTAATGATTAAATGTATTTTAGGATTGCATTTACTGGGTGGCACGTGAGTTTCTCAAAAGCTGCTCACCTCTTTTCCACAAGCATTTTTTTTTTTTTTCTTTTTCAGCGCCTCATTACGTGCTAGGTGTGATGCCAGGAGCTAGAGACATAAAGCCTAAAATCTTACCTTGGCATACCTCAAGCTCAGGGTTGGCCAACTGGAGGCCCTCGGGAGATTATGTTTGATATCAAATGATCAATTTTGTTATGCCCAGATGAGATTACTGCAAGGGATATTGAGTCTTTTGACAGTTTCCTATATCACTATGGAGGTAGAGACTATTCATGTATTTAAAGCACAGAATTGCAGTGAAAGAGTCGGGTCACTAATAATAATATACTAGTGTATTATTATAGTTGATATAATGATTAAGAAAACAGACTCAGCACAGACCATCCCTAAACTGATGGTGAGCACCATGACGGGAAAGCAGCTGGTGGCCTAGAGAAATTCCCACTCACTAGGATACCAGCTATACGCCTTTGTGGCATTGACTCAGTCCCAAGGGCTGGCTCCAGGCCAGCTCCCTGCTCTTTGAGATTCAGGACTTTGAAGTATCTGTGCAATGGGCTGCGTCAGGCAAAGGTCTGTACCAGGTTGCAGGCTATGATATGGAATCCAGGCATTTCACTGAATATTTCCACCTGCAAGTATGAACACCTACAGAGTACCAGACACCGCTAGGCATGGGAGATACAGACCTAGCTAAAACATAAGTCCGGTAAAGCAGCATTATGGTTTATTTATTGAAACCCAGTGCTCAGCTCTCTTAATTATACTTGAACATTCTTCGAAAACTAATTTCAAAGTACTTTAATAATAACTTAATAAGTTGTTATGCATTTAATTCATTTAATCTTTGATCTTTTTAAATTTTAATTCAAGTGTAGTTAACATACTGTGTTATACTAGTTCCAGGTATGCAATATAGTGATTTAGCAGTTCCATATATTACTCAGTGCTCATCAAGATAGTAAACTCTTAATGCCCTTCACTTATTTCACCCAAACCCCCGCCCCTCCCCTCTGGTAACCATCTATTTGTTCTCTATAGTTAAGAGTCCGTCTCTCTTTTTTTTTCTTTGTTTGTTTTGTTTCTTAAATTTCATATATGAGTGAAATCATGTGGTATTTGTTTTTCTTTGGCTTATTTCACTTAGCATAATATTCTCTAGCTCCATCCATGTTGTTGCAAATGACAAGATTTCATTCTTTTTACTGGTGAATAATATTCTATTTATTTATTTATTTATTTATTTATTTATTTATTTATTTATTTCACATCTTCTTTATTCATTCATTTAGCCATGGACACTTGGGCTGCTTCCATAGTTTGGCTATTGTAAATAATGCTGCTATAAACATAGAGGTGCATGTATCCCTTTGAATTAGTATTTTTGTATTCTTTGGGTAAATGCCCAGTAGTGTGATTACTGGATCATAGGGTAGTTCTATTCCTAATTTTTTGAGGAAGCTTCATACAGCCTTCCACAGTGGCTGCACCAGTTTGCATTCCTACCAACAGTGCACGAGGATTCCTTTTCCTGCACATCTTCAACAACACTTCTTGTTTCTTGTGTTTTTTATTTTAGCTATTCTGACAAGTGTGAGGTGATAGCTCATTGTGGTTTTGATTTGCATTTCCCTGATGATAAGTGATGTTGAGCATCTTTTCATGTGCCTAGTGACCATCTGGATACCTTTTTTGAAGAAATGTCTGTTTGTGCCTTCTGCCCATTTTCAAACTGGAATATTTGTTTTTTGAATGTTGAGTTTTATAAGTTCTTTATTTTGGATACTAACCCTTTATCGGGTATGTCGTTTGCAAATATCTTCTCCCATTCTGTAGGTCGCCTTTTAGTTTTGTTGGTTGTTTCCTTTGCCATGCAAAAGCTTTTTATCTTGATGTAGTTCCAATAGACTATTTTCTCTTTTGTTTTCCTTGCCTTGGGAGACATATCTAGAAAGATTATTATGGCCGATGTCATAGAAATTACTGCCTGTACTCTCTTCTAGGATATTTATGATTTCAGGTCTCACATTTAGGTGCTTAATCCATTTTGAGTTTATTTTCATGTATGGTGTGAGAAAGTGGTCCAGTTTCATTCTTTTTATGTGGCTGTCCTGTTTTCCCAACGTGATTTGTTGAAGACACTGTCTTTTTCCCATTGTATATTCTTGCTTCCTTTGTCGAACATTGATTATATAATTGTGGGTTTATTTCTGGGCTTGCTGTTTTGTTCCACTGGCTTATGTGTCCATTTTTGTACTTGTACCATACTGTTTTGATTGCTACAGCTTTGTAGTATATCTTGAAATCTGGTTTGTGATACCTCCAGTTTTTCTTTTTTCTCTCCTCTCCTCTCCTCTCCTCTTTCTTTCTTTTAAGTAGGCTCCGTGTAAGCAGGGCTCACACTCAATGTGGGGCTTAAATTCACAACCCCAAGTTCAAGACTTGGGCAGAGATCAAGTCAGATGTTTAACTGACTGAGCTACCCAAGCACCCCTTGTTTTTCTTTTTCAAGATTGCTTTGGCTATTTGTGGTTTCATACAAATTTTTTTTCTAGTTCTGTGAAAAATGTTGTTGGTATTTTGATAGGGATTGCATTAAATCTGTAGATTGCTTTGGGTATTTATTTAATCTTTACAAAATCTCTGTGAAATTGTTATTGCTGTCACCCCCATTTTAAACATTAAGGACACTGAGATACAAAGAGATGAAGTAACCAGCCCAAGGTGAGACATCTCCTAAGTGGAGGTGTCTTGTTCAAAACCACCAGCATCTCCATCAGACTCAGTCCCCCAGCTCAGCTCTGAGAATCCCAGTCCTGCACCTCACCTTGGATCTGGTCTTCCTTGTCTGGAAGTTGACCTCTTGGACCTGGTATCCTTATAACTTTTTACTTTGTTTGTTGCTTTGGGTAACATCTCAACCTTTTCTTGCCAAGAGTCTGAACTAACTCTCTGATTTGTATAAAACGATCCTCCTCCACCCCCAGTTCCAAGTTTCACTGACAGCAACTATCCACAGACTCTGAAGACTCGCCAAATGGGCTGGTTGTTTTCCATTCAGTCATTCAACAAAAATCTGGAATGCTGTGCCCCGACAATGTATCTTAGACAATGCATTCATATAGAAAATAAAGTCAGTTCTACGATCATGGACAAGTATTTTTAGTCTCTGCAAACAAATTGCAATATAAATACAAGACTATTATCTTCTCCAATAACTTAAATTGCCAAAGGGATACTACTCCCAGGACAGCGGAAGTGAGAGCAGCCCTGTAAATAGACAGTACTCTTTACAATGTGGGCCAGTTGGGGGGAAATCATGATTGTCCTTTTCAAATTTGTAATACTCCTCTACCCTATTGCCCTCCAGTCTTTTTAATGAGGCATTTGTGTATATGTGCAGGTATGTGTGTGTGTTTTCTTTTTACATTTAAAGGAAAAGGCTATGTACAATTGCATTTGTTATAAATAGGAAAGTCAGTCAGCAAGTGATTAAGAGCTCCACAATGAGTCATAAATACTACATTTCTCACGAAGCATTTGGCACTCTGCAATGTTGTTTCCCAGATAATGTGCGCATTGCCCAAGGTCTTCCCAGCTTATGAACCATACATGAAGACCACAGTAATGGTTGATCCCTAGGTCCTCCCAGATTATAACCTCCTGTCTTCCAAGGGACAAGCGCTCAGAGCACCCCCTCCCCCCGTATTATGTCTAGCTGACAGTCTCAAAAGAGAGGGGTGTGGTTCACATGTAATTTCCCTGGGGCCTATACCTTGCTGTCCTTAGGATCCAGCCCCACTCTTGCCATCGCTCTGACCTGTTTTCTAATCATTTGGCTCAGAGTGCTTCCTCAACTCTCCTGGGGCTCCTTAATGCGGGATCACTGACCTAACCTTTGTCCCCGTGCCCTTGCAATGTTTACTCTCACTGCTGTTGCCACATGGAGCCCTGCCTGGCTGTGAATGTCTATCACCAAAGGTCACCTGCCATGGGTCTTCATGTGACCAAAATCTGTTGGGCGGCCCACATGGTATCTCTGATCTGTTTTTCTCCTCTGTTACTCACGTCTTCAGCTGATGGGGTAAACTGTTTACTTCCTCATGCCACTGTTTGGAAAGTAAGGGTGTGTGTGTGGGTGGGGGGGGAGTTCATTCAGAACAGTTATGTGAGCATGCTAATGTTGAATTCTAGTTGTTTTATTTTGCATCCTTCTCTGACCGTAGACACTTAGGACACCCAAGGTGCTGGGTCAAGGTGGGTCAAATATAACATCATTCCATACCTTGAATCAGCACTCTCCTTAGCTTATGCCCTATTGCTGAGTCTGGTGCAGCCTGTAATCTGCCACCAGTCCACCTTCTCCAAAGCATCCAACATACCTGTCTATGTTTAAACTCTAATTGCAGAGTATCCAAATATTTTCCAACACCCCAGGGGGATATCACAGCATTTAACACTATGTCACTCTCCTTTGCCCACTTGTGACTGGGCAAATTGAAAATGCACAGGATAAAAAAAATGTCTGAGAGGCCAGACAAGAAGGGAACTCAGTACTCGCTCCACCAGGCCAATGAGGATATTGGAAGAAACACCTAGGCTGGAAATTAAAGCAAATGTAAAACTGAAGGGCCAGGCCCAGATCAAAATCTTGGAAAGCCAAGAGAAAATATGGCTCAAGTGCAGAGCAAAGTGGCGGTCCAAAACCAAGTCACATGGTTGGCATGGAGGATATATTCTAAAGGACAAGAAAATCTGCACACAAGGAAAGTAGCAGCAGAATGAGAAGAACAGCAATAGCAGCATCAGTGAAGGGTCTGGGGACCAAGGCAGCCAGCTTTCTCAGACCAAACTGTCTCTATTCTCTTGTTCAGTTGAAAGCTAATCTCAAGGAAACCTGGCTTGAAGACCTTAGAGGAATGGTATCAGCAGATAGCAAAGGACAGAGAAAAGGCAGTTATTTAAGAGGTAATTCCTTTAGAAGAACCATGACATCAAGGAAGATAGAGAGTTCTCTGTGTGTGTATATTACAGAAACCCACAAGCTCGTGAGCAGGTTAGGTTCAGGAAATTCCTAAATCCAGGGACTCCCTAGGCTCTTCCCGAATCCACTTATCTGTACGCCCAAAGGGACAATATACATGTGACCACTGTCACTATCTGTTGTTGGTGGACAGAGTAGATATAATTTTTCTCTAATTTGCCTCCATAAAATTCCAAAATTGAAAATTGCTAAACAGACGAACCTCTTCATGAACAAAAGCAGAGTGTAGATGGACAAAAGCCCTTGCCTGGAAAATGAGTGATTTGGGCACTCGGGTCTTTTTTTTCTTTCTAAAGCCACCATTGTTCAAGCTTTGTGCATCAATTAAATTCAACCAGCATTTACTGAGGGCTCATACTCAGCCAGGCACTGTGCTAAGCAGAAGGAGAGAGAAGGAAAAATAGGTCAATCCCTACTTTCTAGGAGCTTCCGATCGAGTAGGGGAATCAGTCAAGTAATTGCAAATAATTATGTCTTCCATATTACCGGTACCCCAATAGGATGTAAGAGCCTTGAAGGATGATTTGATTTGCCAATTTGAGAAAGGGTTAGAGAAAGCATTTGAAACAATACACGAGAAATGCATAGAACAGAGACTTTGGGATAAAGATGTATATCCATACACTGGAATATTGTTCAGCAATAAACAAGAAGACGGTAATGACAAAGGCTACAACACGAATGAACCCTGAAAACGTTCTGCAAAGTGAGAGAAGCCAGTCAAAAAAGGCCACATATTGGGTAATTCCATGTATAGGAAATGTCTAGAACAGGTACATTAATAAAAAAAAGAAAGTAGATTTGTGGTTTCTAGGGATTGGAGGGAGATAGGAATGGGGAGTGGACTGCTAATGTATAAAAGGGTTTATTTCTGGGGGAATGTAAATGTTTTATGATTTGAGAGTGATGATGATTACACAACTCTGAATATACTAAAAGTTACTGAAGCATATGTCATGGCATGTGAATTATATCTTAGTAAATCTGTTATAAATACATACGCACACACTCCACACACATGCACAAAACCAAAATTTGGCAGACATCTGAGAAAGGGTCTAACATAGGACTTCCCATTAGATGGATAATACAAGCCACATATATGTGACTTAAAATTTTCTGGTAGCCACAATAAAATAAGTAAAAATTATTTTTAGTATATTTCATGTATTTCAATATATTTCTAGTATTATTTCAACATGTAAGGAATATAAAAATATTAACAAGATATTTTTCATGCTTTTTTGCATTCTAAGTTCTCAAAGTCCAGACTATTTTTTACCTGTACAGCACTTTGCAATTTGGACTGGCCACCTTTCCATTAGTCAATAATCCATATGTGTACTAGCTACCATAGTAGAGAACATGAGTGTACCATGAATGATACAGACCAAAATGAATGGACAGAAATAGAACAAAAACCCTTAGAAAAAAACAGAAACTACAGGAAGAAGAAAATGTTTAGAAATAAACTACCATGGGACGCCTGGGTGGCTCAGTCAGTTAAACATCTGACTCTTGATTTGGGCTCAGATGATGATCTCAAGGTCATGAGATCCAGCCTCCACCCACTTCATGCTCAGCATGGAGGCAGCTTGGGATTCTCTCTCCCTCTCCTTCTGCCCCTCCCCCAGCTCTCACGCATCTGTGCAACTCGCTCTCTAAATAAATAAATAAAATCTAAAAAAAAAAAAACTATCATTAAGCTCAGGAAGGTAAGGGATTTGGGTTCATTAAACAAAAAATACTACTAAAAAAGGAAAAAAAGGACAAAACAAAGACTATTGGAAGTTTTAAATATGATAGCAGAAATTAAATAGAAATGTTTAAAGATAACATTGAGGAAAACTCCCTTATGGTGGACCAAAAGAACAGAGCTCAAACATTAGGAAAAGTAAGAAAATGAGAAAACTCATCATGGAGAAGGGAGAAAATAAAGGAATAATTCAAAAATATTTCCCAGAACTGAAGAATTAGAGTATCCTGATTGAAAGAAAATAGTAATTATATATAAATATACAATATACAAATATCCATGTGCATATGCATGTAAATACATACATAAAATATATTTAAAATTTTAAACTGATTTAATTTCCTGTGACTTTAATTAAGTCTTCATGTGATCAAAACATTTCTGGAAGGAGTTATGATTATAATTATTATTTTAAAATATTTGATCTAAACAGGGTTTTTATTTTATAAATTTTAATAAGTAAATGTATAAGGAGTCAAGTTTTAATGCAAATGTTCTCCAATGAGATAAATTGGGTTTTTTCTCAATTATTTCATGTATCTATGGACAAAAAATGGCTTATTGCCCAAATGAAATAAGAGTTGCCATTGATTCTGTATCCATTTTTTTTACCATGTTCACATAACTACATGGGATGGACATTATTATTTTTTTTAAAAACAACATCACTTTATTCTTTGAACTCCTTTCTGCTTATAAACCAAAACTCACACAATGTTCTGTCATTAAAAGAGGTTTGTTTTTTTTTTTTTAAGATTTTATTTATTTATTTGACACAGAGAGAGAGACAATGAGAGAGGGAACACATCGGGGGAGTGGGAGAGGGAGAAGCAGGCTTCCCACTGAGCAGGGAGCCCTATGCAGGGCTTGCTCCCAGGACCCTGGGATCATGACCTGAGCTGAAGGCAGATGCTTAACAGCTGAGCCACCTAGGCGCCCCAAGAGGGTTTTTTTTTTTAATGACTCCTTTTATCAGCTAACAATTCATTGACTCCTTTAATTTGGTGGAATGTAAAAAATTGGAAATCTGAATTGCAAAAAGTAAAATTTACAAGTTAGACATGTAAGTTAGCCATTCACTGTCTGTATTTCAGGAAATAGAGTCTTCATCCAAACACTGAAAATTGTTATTAATTATACTTGTCACTCTTCAAATTAAAGCCATCTTGTTTAACTATGGAAAGAATTGAGAAAAATCAAAACATTGTAGATTTGCACACTTGTGCAATTGCATTTTTTTTAATAAAATACTTTTATTCAATCAGGAGCTTTAACTATGCCTCCACTAAAACCCTGGAGCAGAAGATTTTGCTTATTCAGGTTATGGGAATTCTCTGCCATGTAACTTATTTAAGAAGGCTGACTTTTATTTTCTACCCATCAGCCATATAGGACCTATTTTCCATCAGAAAAAGGGTGACCCTGTTTTTTAGTTGCAGTAAGCATAGTATTAGGGTCTTCAGGGAACATTTTTAACACACAAAGAATAATAGGCCACATCTTGCAAAATACATTACCAAAATTATTCAAGATTAAATCGTTATAGACCTAATGTAATTAATACATCTATAATAAGTTTTTAAGATAATAAATCAATATCCTATTACTCATTTTCTACTTAGAATATAAAATATTGCTAAAATTGTGTTATTTATGAAGCAAGAAGTATGATAAAAAGGCATAGAATTTAGTAAATATATTTTGCTGCTTGGGTTTTAGGAGTGATTAAATAAGAATCAAATTTTTAAAATTAGAAATAATACCATTTATTTATTAGGCACTACAATCAAACTTATATACTTAATAAAAGAGCATATATTGCTAAAAATTGATGATTGGCTAGCATATACTTTTTGTTAATAGGAAATGGAAATAATAAGTATTTTGGGGAGCAGAGTAAAATAAAATATTTACTATACCCAAAGTAAACATTTCAAAACATACTTTTGATAAAATAGTAATTACTACTAAAATAACACCTCGCAGTTTTAAAAAAATTACATAAAACTTTCATTCAAATTTTGACCACTGTATCTTGAAAATTTGCATAGTATTAGGAAATATCTGTTGTCCTGAGGAGAATCAATAACAACCAATCTGTACTGCCTCAGCTATTGTAAGGTGCTCTTTATTTTCAGCTCATTATATGTTGTAGGGGTAAGTATGGAGAAGAACTGAAACAAATTTGATTTTAATATTTTTTAAGCTGTTTTCAGTGTTCAGTACTTTCCACCACTTTGCTTTGTTCTTATGGTACCTTCCCTCCGAGTTACTCAGTCTTTCAAGAACAAGCTTCACCTGGAAGAGCAGTATGTGTAAGACAGGAAGTCCTCCCAGGTGACAGCGCCTTGATTGGTGGTAAGCAGAGCCTCCTCCTTTACTTGGTACTCTTGAGGTTTCCACCCCAGGGAATTTTTATGGATGGATGAGAAGAAATGCTTTTATTGTGTCCAATGGGAGAAGAGTTTTTGTGAACTCAGACGCAATTCCAGCTACTGAAATTTTAGGAACTTGAAGGTCTAAAATTGAAAATCTGAATCTGTGCCTTCACAGCCTTTGGGTACCCCAACTTGAGGCCCGATGGCCTTGCCCAGTTTCCCTCTGTGAGGTCTAAGTTCAGGTAATGGTTGTCTGTGTAGCTTTGGCTGTTTGAATGGCACGAGACACACAGGGATCCCCTCACTTCTTAACTTACCCGAGGTTTCCTGTAAGAACTCTCTCTTCCAGAGGACCTCTTGAAGGCTTGACTGTGGAAGTGGCAGTGAGTAGTTATGGCTTTCAGACTTGGTCTAATCAGTCTTCAGAGGCCTGCTCTAGTCGTCTCTGCTAAGGTACAGGAAAGGGTAGGGCCTTTCAAGCTCGTTTGGTCACAGTCACTTCCTGATTAGCGCATGAGCTGAAAAATGACCCATTGTGAAGTGCCAGGATCACACTTCCTGTGTAACACAATTAGCAAGCCCTCCAAGGAGGTCACTGTGACGTCCTAACCCCCTCTCGATCGCTGTTCTGTGGACTGCATTTACATCCTCAGAAAACACTATTTTAAAGATGTTAGTATAGGTAGTTTGAATTATTTTGCGACCTTAATAATAATTTTCAAACAATCAGAAGTTTAATATAAGATATTCTAAGTTTTATGTCTTCAACTTTAAAAAGGAACAGTTAGCATTGTTTCCATTCATTCATTCAACACATATTTAGTAAATACTTGTGTGCCAGGCACTCATAGTAAGGGATGTGGATGCAAAGGTGAGAAGAAGATAGGATTGTAAACCACAGAGATGGAGAATAGATTAGTGGTTGCCAGGGAACAGGGACAAGGGTGATGGGGGTGCATGCCACTATAGAAAAGTAGCACAAGGGAGTTCCTTCGTGGTAATAGAATAGTTCTGCCTCCAAAGGTAGTTATAAAACAAAGGTTGGCAAGTTTTTTCTGTAAAGGGCCAGGTAGTAAATATTTTAAAGAAGTTATATTTAGAAAAACAATATTAACAACAGAAATTGTTTGTTTACTCTAAGAAAATCTGAAGAACTCTATAGCTATGGACAGAACTTTTAGCTCTGAATCTACCATTCTGGAATGGAACTGGGGGCCTTAGTAACAGAGCAAAGTGGTGTACAGGTCTATGAGAAATGTGAGGGAGAAGGAAGAGGAGGGAGAACGGTAAGAGTCCAACAGAAGTGAACTCTGAATAGACTGACACAATAGGAAAAGGAATGATTTACATCAGGGAAGGCCAACTATGGCTCATGGGGCAATCTGGCCCACAGCTTGCTTTTGTAAATAAAGTTTTATTGGAACACAACCACATCCATTCATTTGTGTATTGTCAATGGCTGTATTAACACCACAGCAGCAGACTTAAGTAGTTGTAACTAAGATCATATGGTCCACAGAGCCTAAAATACAATCTGGTTCTTTAAGAAAAAGTTTGCCGAACCCTTTTTTACTTTGACATTGGACTCTGTGGCTTTCGGACATTATATGTCATTATCATGTCATTATATGTGCTTATATGCCCTCTCAGATATCATAAGCATAAAATGGGAGTTATATTGAGTTCATTCATTCAACAGAGTTTACTGCAGCTGTTAACAAAGTTTTATATAAATTCTATCTGAAATAGAGAATGTAAAAACTAATCAATATGATGTAATTAAAGAAAAGTAATTTGCAGGAGAGTAAGTGTAGCCAAAAGCCATATAAAATATAAATACTTCCGTAAGCTTATAAAAGAAAATACATACTTTTTATACTTACAGAACTAGAGGCCATTGATATGGGCGAAGCTATAGGGCATTATCATTTTCTGATTTATTTTGACTTTGTACAAAGTGTGTTGTTTCGTGATCAGAGAAAAAGAGCTCCTGAGAAAATAAATAACATCAAATATTGACAGTCTGGGGGGAGGGGGGATGACTCAAAAGAGGTGAGCAAGGAAGCAGTCAGCATAATAAGGTAATGCTAACTTCTGAAAGTCATGTGGTGGGAGGGTGGGGTGTTCCAAGGCAGCTGGGTGTGTTGGAATGGAAGGTAAAGGGAAGAGTGGGAGGAGATTCTGGGTCATCAGTCTGGAGGAAGAGAAGAATCATTAGGTGACTTTATAGATCCAGCAAAAATAAAGAAAAATGAATATCAACAAATAAAATACGAGACTTTGAAATATTTTGACGTATCAAGTAATTGCTATACAATATTGGACCTGAGTAAAACTTGACAGCTTTATTTAATTACCATTTCTGAAATAAAAAGATTGCAGCTTATTCATTTGTCTTCTTTTGTTTTAATGAACTAAGTTGGCTTCCAAGACAATATGGACATTTGATTTAAATAGTAACTTATTCTTTTGATTAAATTATTCTCTTCAGTACGTTTCTAAGAAGAGTTTCTTGAAATGCCCCTTACAGATTATGGCTAATGTCAAGAGAATTATTTCTTAAACCACTGTTGACTTTTATGTGTGTTGCATTCATTTTCATTACCAATCTTTGCATTGTTTCTGTAAGAAAAGTTGTTCTATTTTTTTATTGACATTGACTTCAAAATTAGTTACTAAATTAGTGCTGTAAGTCAAAATTTCACTTGGTTACATTGATGGTGGGCATCATCAATGGGGAGCTCACCATGTAACAACTGTAGATTTGGTCTAGCAGCTTATAAACTTGCACATGTTTCCATGGTGATCAGGTAAGAGAACAAAAGTACTGAACTGACCTGTAATATATATAGAAAGAGACTATTCTTTAAGAAAAATATAGTTATTTTAATCCAGGTAAATTTCTTGAGATTAAATTTTTAAAATTTATTTTCAGCCACACTCCAATATAGCTTTAAGATTCGTAAGCTGTGAGCTTTAAAAATCGATACAGTCAAATATAGACATGTTAACCACTTAGAATTTCTTATAATTTAAAGAGAGATGGCTAAAATTTAATATAACACTCTATATGAAGAAACATCGAAGAGAAAGAACATTAAATGGCCAAGAAGTCAGAATATCTCTTCTGGTTACAACCGTAGGCAAAACACTTGATTTTCTGAAATTCAATTTCCTTATTTGAAAACACCTGAAGGATATATTCTTCATTCTTCCTTAACTGTGTGCGGGGCAAGATAATAATACGTATGGAAGCACTATACAAATGTCAGGCTCTCTTGAATGTCTACATTGATCATGCTGAAAGATATTCAAAATAGAATCAATGGAAAATTCCATACCTGTTTTCCAAAATATAGAATAATAACATTTTGGAGCTAGAAGCCATCTTGGATATCATATAGTGTTTTCACTGTTTGAAAATGTTCCTCCATTCTTTGCTTCCAAGTCACCACCCTGTCCTGATTTTCCTCCTACTATTCTGACACTCCTTCTTCTCAGGCTCCTTTGCCTGCACATCCTCTAGGGTCAGGGTTTTTAACATTAGAATTCATCCAGATGCATCCCTGGCCCCTATACTCTTACATTTCACCCTTTCCCAAGCCCTGTCACCTACCCTCATAGTTTCTGTCTCCATCTGCATGCAAATATTTTCTCAGATTATGTCTCAATACCACACCTTCATCAGCACCAACCCAATTAGCCAATTGCCTGCCCAATTACCTCTATTGGACATTTCCAACAGTTCAGTAAAACCTTTCCAAAACTGACCTTATAGTCTCCTATCACATCTGTTCTCCAGATTCAACCTTCTTCTGACATGCTTATCTGAGTGCATTTATTCCAGGGTTTTCAGTTGTACAAATCAGAACCTTGGGCATTATCTTGGTCATTTCTCTCTCCATTACATCCCATACCCAAGAATGCACTTTTAGCCCTCTACATTTTGCCTTTAAAACCTATCTTGGACCTGTTTACTCCTCTCCATCTCTACCCAGTTCCACATGACTCTCCTCTTTTACCTGAACTACTGTAAGAGCCACCCAACTCTTCTCTGGCTCCACTTTTAACCAGTCTTCCCACTGCGTCCAAAATGATACTTGTAATCTGTAATGATTCTCATGTCAATCCCCTCGTTAAAATCCTCCTGCAGCCCCTTTGGATAAAGACAAAAATCCACCCCGGTAGGTTCTATATCATCTGTCCCATCTACTTGTGGAGTGCCGTAGTATTTCCTTTTCTCTCTAACAATCTGCCCTTCAGCCATTTGGCCTTCTTTTGAAATGCCAATCTTGGGGCACCTGGGTGGCTCAGTCAGTTAAGCATCTGACTCTTGATTTCAGTTCAGGTCATGATCTCAGGGTCATGGGATCGAGCCCCACGTGGGGTTCCATGCTGGGTGTGGAGTCTGCTTAAGATTCTCTCTCCCTCTGCCCCTCTCCTGCTTGCACTCTCTTTCTCTCAGAAAGAAAGAAAGAAAGAAAGAGAGAGAGAGAAAGAAAAGAAAGAGAAAGAGAAAGAAAGGAAGAAAAAAAAAGAACTGCCACTCTCTTTCCTGCCTTTGGGCCTATGAATAAACTTTCTCTTTGCCTGGTTCTGTTGTATCCCACCAATATGCCCAGAAAACTCTTATTTAGTCAGCAGATTTAGACCGATTGTAATTTCTTAATGGAAGGCTTCCTGAAGCTACTGATTAGGTCATAGTCTCTTACGTGCTCTATTTGTCCTTCAGAGTACTCATCACGGGTTATATTATATGTTTAGTGTATGTATATATAATATACATGCTTTTTGTTGTTTCATATCTGTAGTTACTGGACTGGAAATATTATGGAGAACCATGTCTGTTTTGTTATGTCCAGTGTAAACATAATGTGTGGTATTCTGTAAATACTTCTTCAATGAGTGAAAGAGCGCTTAGTTCATAATGAATCTGAACTTCCCTGGCCATCGTTTTGAGTGATGATCATTCCATTTATGGTTGAAAAATATCAGCATGGTAGGACATTTCACTTTTGAACACTAATAATTAGAGGGTTTTAAAAGCAACAAAACCTATCTCCCCAACTTCTACCAAATAGTTACAGTTCTTCCCAGCAGGACAGGAATAAACAAGCTTACTCTCTTCTTATCACTCTCCCTGAGATATCTGACAATATTTACTGTGAATTAATTTTTAGATTAGATCTCCTTTATTTTTTAATGATTCCTTTTTGGACATGATTCCTGGGCCTCTTATAACTCTGATTGTCCTCATCTCTGGAGTGATTAAGAGAATGGACTCCTGAGTCAGATTCATGTTTGAATCTTGGTGCTGCCCTTCCCTAACTAAAGAAACTTTAGCAAATTTCACAACTTCTCCATGTTTCCATTTCCTCACTAATAAATGGAAATAATAATAGTATTTACTTCATAGGACTGCTAAGAGGAATAAATGAATTATTGTATGCAAAGCTTTTAGAATGGTGCCTGGTAAAGAATAAGCACTCTTCAGATACATTAACAATAATAATATCTACATACTATATAGTTTTATTCACGATTGTTATATAGCTGACTCAGGGTTCAATTGGGGAAGCAGATATGAGCTGTGAGATATAGAAATTAATATAAGAATTACATGGTTGTGGGAGGAGCCAGGAAATGAAGGTCAAAAGGAGCTATTGGGAAATTAGAGGGGTCACCACATCGATCTAAGAAGGCTCAGATCACCTGACTGCCAGAAGGAGTGTCACAAAGAGGGAGCTGTGGAAACACCTAGGGAGTGGATGGTGGGTCAACATTCCAGCCTCCGGTGATGGGCTGGGGCCACCATTGCTCAGCAGGGTCAGTAGTCTGGAAGAAGAGCTAAATGCAGAGCAGAAAACAAGAACAACCAGTCATCTCTAAGTCTCCCACCACATCTACCACCACAACCTTCAGAGAGCAATGGCTGCTCCTTGACTTGTACCATCCAAATCTCCTAGAAGTACCTTTGTTGGCCAACTCTAACTCAGAACCATACAGTAAAGAGAATGCTGGAAAATGAGTTCTCTCATACTCCAGTTGACAATAAATGACACCGCACAGTCCATGGAATTGCTATGGTCTTACAACTTCCCTCTTAAATCTCTGCCAACAGTAGAACCCATGTAGGACACAAGAGCAGAGCTGTAAGTGTAACTTCTAGAACCACCAAAATTTAGATGATTTGGGGCATCAGTCATGACACAGTTGTTTCATATTGAACTTTCTAACATTGACAATCCATGGCTTTCTTTACATAAACTGCCACTGAAACAGAACTCAGAGACCCACTATTTGTATATTTGCTTTTCTTCATAATTTACTCTCATCCAAATTTCAGCATATAAATGGGGAATTATGGTTCTACCTGTCCCAGTTGAAGTCATTTTGTATCTTGATTCTGAGATGTAAATATTAGCTCGCTCTCCTATATTTGTTTCATGTGCAAACTAATACACATGTATCGCAGGACTGGGGAATGGAAGGAAGATGGTCCTGATTAGAACACATCTCAATAGCATTTCTTAAACCGATGTTCTATAGAACATTAATTCACAAGATGCTTAGGCCAAATACTATATGTAATATTTTCTTCTTCAACTTCACTAAATAACTTTGGGAAGCAATGAATTTAACAAAATATACAGATTGCTTTGCTTCTGATGATCCCAGAGACTATTCAGTTAATGCATATTATAAAGCTCCCCATTCACTTGCTTTTCCTTGTTCTAGGGAACTGAGACTTTAGGCACCAAAGCAAGGGTATCGTAACTGGAATTTTCATTAGCAACCAGACATAATTTTTGGCCTCTCACTCTGACCAAACACATAGACACCTACCTCTGGTTCAGTTTATCCACCAGAGCATCTTGCTTGGGACCCACTTGATCTACTCTGATGTGTGTGTGTGGGGGGGGTGTATGAATATACAGGAAGTGGGGCTAGGATTTATCCCTTCTTCCTCAGAAAACCTTGAACTTCTAGGTAAATTGAGCCATCTCCTCCCAGGACCAGCTTTGTATACCAAGGACCTAGAGAAATATCAGTATTAGTCAAGTAAAAAAAAAAAAACCACTCTTAACACTGTAATTTATAAAACTAAGTGGCCACTTATGTAGCTGTATTCTAAATAAAAAGGTTTATTCCTATGGCCTGCCCTCTCCACCCTTAGACAAAGGAGATGCTGGGATTCTCGGTATCTCTCTCAATCCTATTTAATCTCTGCTTTGACAGTTGCCCACTTATTTACTTCCTAGGATTTCGAGAGTCCTTAAGTGAAATAATCTATATTAAGTGGTTAGCATAGTTTGTGGAAGGGAGTAAGTGCTCCATAAAGGGAGCTATTATGACCGATTATTTTAATCTTCCTAATTACCTTTAAGCATCTTAAGGACAGGGACTAAGTCTTATGTTTCTTTGTATCCTCCTAACAATTAGCATGGCATCTGGCTCATAGTTGCCTTCATAGATATTTATTGAAGAAATGAAGTTGCTTATTTCATAATTTTCATTTGCCTGTGTATGCCCTTATATCCCTTGTATCCCATTTGGCTAAAGAAATAATTGCAATTTGAAACAAACATTTATTATCCTCAATCCAAATTCCTCTGAAAAACCAACCCAAAGTATGCAGAAGAAGCGTTTGAAAACCCCTCTTAGTGATGGCAACTATCTTGGAAGACCAATTCCAAGACTCAGTCAGACAACTGCTTAGAAGACTAGTCTCTTTGTCTGCATTGTCACATCAACTTGGAGTTAGTGCCTTGATGGAGTTTCAGTGAATCCTATCAATCTCAGGTTCAACTTCAGCCTTTTTCAAAGACGGCTGGTACTGCCCTAGGCTGCTTCTCCTCACTGTCAAATGATGCCTTGACAAGGAGAGATTCATCCTAAATGGCATCTGATAGCAGTGAAGATCACAATCCCACTTTGGAGCCCAGAGCATGCCTATTACAGTCCAGTGCTGTTGCCAAGCAGGAAGTATGGGAATTAGAATGGCAGAAGAGAAGTTTGATCCTTTGAAAGAGGCTAGGGGTATCTCTTCAAGAGAGTGCTGTCCAGTAGAACTTTTTACGACAATAGAAATGCTCTCTATCTACCCCAACAGGGTAGCCATTACCCACATGTGACAATTGAGCCTTTGAAATGTGACTGTCACAACAGAGGAATTGAACTTTTAATTTTATTCAGTATTGACTAACTTCAATTTAAATTTAAATAGCCACACGAGGCTATGGCTACCAATTTGGACCCAGCAACCCTGAGCTATAGGATACAGTCCTTCAAAGGATAAACAAACCTTGCCCGCAGCTCTATGCAAAGGCCTCAGCTTCTTAATCTGAAAAATGAAAATGATGAAACTGATCTGTTATGTCACAAGATTTTTGAAGATCAAATGAGATAACAAATGGGAAAAGTAAAATCCTCTGATAAAAAATATAAAAAAATTTGATGGTGATAAAAAGAAAATCCTCTATCAATGCAAGGCATAGATAGATCATATCTATCATATATCATAGATAGATAGGCAACAGCTACATAGGTAAAAGACACGTACGTAGGAAGAGAGCCTAAAAGGTGATTGCTATTTTACAAATTTGGACTTCCTGCTTCCCATAAGCCTTTTTTTATATGGGGGAGTTCACGTTCTTCTGAAGAGCCCCCTCAGCATGTTCTGGGAGAAAGGAGCTGGCTCTGAAGCTGGAAATTCTCTAAAATTAGAAAGAGAGGTAGTTTGTGTAATATCGTTCGATATGAGATCTGATTGCCCATTTCTGGGAATAAAGAAAGAACCCTTTCAAAACCTCACACAACCATGTTAGGGGAATGAGGAAGGGAAGGCACAAGGGAGTGTGGCGTGCATGGAGCCTGGCCTGGGGCTGGCGTGTGAGGTGCAGGTGTTTGAGCACAAATGTGGGAAATCTGGTGTGGAGCCAACATGGCAGAATGGGCACGGGATGGGGGTGAGAGGCAGGTGACCACGCGAGAACACTAGAATACGTAGGAACAAAAGCAGGAAATCTCACATCTGAAAATGTAAGTGTGCACTTCCATTCCAATGAGTACCTGTTATGCGCTTGGACTACATAAATCAGAAAACAGAGAGAGAGCCGTGTCCTACTCACACCCCAACAATCTAAGGGCAATTCAGACAATCTATGGCATTTTATCTAGAGCAGCTGGTAAGTATGGTAGTTAAAAGGCACACGTGACTATGGAGCACTTGAAATGTGTCTGGTTTGAAATGAGATGTGCCACGAGTATAAAATGTATACCACATCTCAAAGGCTTAGTACAAAATCTAACGTAAAATACATCATTAGTTTCTAACATTGATTACATGTTGCAATAACATTTTCAGTATATTGTGGTAAATAAAATAGGCCATAACTTTTCACCAAGTTCTTTTTATAGTTTTTTAGTGTGGCTACTGGAAAATTGACAATTATGAACGTAGCTCACATTATATTTCTATTTCTATTAAGTAGTACTGATTTGGAGTCACCCCAGCGGAGACTGGTCTGGGGGCCGAACCCATACTCTTCCTGTGAACACTGGCACATGAGCTGGGTACCAATATATTTCTGAGAAGATAGACAAACCCCAAAAAATGTCTGCAAGAGGGGTTGACAAGTGGAGCCTTTCTGAGAAAGAAGTTTAATGATTGCCCTCAGAATACCCACTTTTCATAAGAGTAGCTTCTTGTTGGAAGAAGGCTCTAGATGTCCTCTCAGCAGCAACAGACTTCTGTCTTTTCCCCTTGACTAGATTTCCTATAATCCCTGAAATGGAATCTTTCCTAATATCCCTTCCACTAAGGCTAGAAAGTTTCTTGATCCAATAAAATGTGTGTGTGTGTGTGTGTGTTATATGACATATATACTACTCACACAAATTGCATAACCTTGTATTGTAGACCATCTGTAAGAAAAGTATTTAAACCTTAGAGAACATCTTATACTTTTTCTTTCTTGTTTGTCCCTGTAAGAGTCTATGTACAATTTTGTCTCCTATTAGAAGGTTCAAACTCCAGCAAAATGTCTCGTGACTGGAGACCATTAAGTAAGAGAAAGGATTTCTGGAACAGTTGGTCTCTGCAGAGAGAGCTTCATGTGTTCACTTTTGTCTGACAACAGGCCATGGTCATGGGTCATGCACACGAATAAACAGATCAGAGGGAACTATGAACAAAAACAAGTTTGCAGGAGGCAATGATCCCAACCTTCTTAATGATCTTTACTCATTTGTGCCCTTGGAATCAATGCTTCCTTTATCAGGAGCTACTAACATAGCTTTTTTCTTTAACCATGGGACTCTTGAGGTCTAGATAAGTAGTTTAACAACCAAGCTAATCATTTTGGAACGCAGCACTTTATTTGTACATGTTCACATGCACTTGTGTGTTACATCCAAAGAAGAACACATCCACTTACAGAAATCACTCACCAGACCAATGGCGTTTACGAAGAGATTATGCATCCCCACTCCTAACTTGTGTGACATGAATTGGACATGGACTGTGTGTCGGGTGGGGCTTTATCTAGAAAAGCATCTTCTCAATTCGAATGAGGTATGACGAAATATTTCGTTTTTCATCTTTGGTCGCAAGACTTCTCAAACTCAGATGCTATCAATATTCTTATTCCCAATAATTCATTAATGTTTACCACTTAAAGTTTTCCAGGCCAGGGTATAAAATTTCCAAAGAAGAGAACCACCATGGATATTACAGTTACCTCCTGCTGTGGATTGAATTGTGACCTCCCATCCCCCTTCAACGTGGAAGCCCTAACACTCAGTGCGATAATATTTGAGATGGGGTCTTTGAAGCGTAATTAGAGTTGAATGAGGGCATGAGAGCGGGGCCCTCCTGATGGCATTAGTGCTCTTTTAAAGAAAGATAGGAGAGAGCTTGCTGTCTACACACTCATAAAGAAGAGGTCATGGAAGCACAGAGCAAGATGGCAGCCAACTAAAAGCTAGGAAGAGAGTCCTTACCAGGAAGTGAATCAGCTAGAACCCTGGTCTTAGACTTTCCAGCCTCCAAAACTGGGAGAAAATTAATTTTTGTGGTTTAAACCACCCCAGTCCATGGTATTTTGTTATGACAGTCTGCCATAGATAGACTTGTATCTAACCTCCATCCCCCTAGTCTACTTGTATCTATCTCTAATCGTGGGTAACTACCATCAGTATCTCCTTCTGCACTGTATCAGAAATAGATTCCCATTACAAAGCTTACCAACCAGGGGCACCTGGGTGGCTCAGTTGGTTGGGCATCTGCCTTTGGCTCGGGTCATGGTCTTGGGGTCCTGGGATCGAGCCCCACGTTGGGCTCCCTGCCTGGCGGGGAGCCTGCTTCTCCCTCTCCCTCTGATCCCCACTCGTGCTTGCTCTCTCTCTCTAGTGCTCTCTCACTCTCTTTCAAATAAATAAAATCTTTAAACAAACAAACAAATCAAGCTTACCAGCCTAAGGAATTCCAAGAATATTCAACCAAATGGCTACTTACGGCCCTAAAGACACTTGTCACCCTTTCTCCTGAAATCAAACTGCTAAATAAACAATAAAGCCTTCAAACGTGTATATTATCTTACTCCTTCTGCTAGAACACATTACCACAAACTTAGTAGCTTGAAATAACACAAGTTTATTCTCTGATAGCTCAGAAATCCAATATTCATCTTGTAAGACTAAAATCAAGGTGCCCGTAGGGTTGGGTCTTCCTGGAAGCTCCAAGGGAGAACCTGTTCCTTGCCTCTCCAGTTTCTAGAGGCTGCCAGCTCTCCTGAGTGTCACATGTCATTCCTGGCCTTGCAGCCACATCACACTAGTCTCTTCCTTCCATCATCACATCTATTCTATAGTCACACCTCTTCTGCCTGCCTTTTTAAGGACACCTGTGATTACCTGAATCATCCAGAATATCTCCCCATTTTAAGATCCCTAATCACACACACAAAATTCCTTTTGCCATATAAGGTAATATCTTCATTCAGACTCCCACAAATAAACACCACCAGAAAAATATCACCCATTTAATTGGTGTTACACATAATTTCTAACTCCCCATTTAGTGTTACCCCTGTTGATTCATTTCTCCCTGTGCTATTGAGAAGGTGGCAATTTGACAGAATTTGGAACTAGCGACATATGAACAGTTTCCAGAGCAAATGACATTTTTGGGGAGTAATCTCATTTCCTCATATACTATAGAGTTGAATTTTTCAACAACAGGTGGCAAAAGCTGTCTTTCTTTCTCTTGTGAAATGCATCCAGTTATCCTCATTTGTGGGTGAAATGACTTTCTGTTAATAAAAAAGCACAAATTATTTTAATAAATTGGATAATTTTGCAAGTTGAGAAATGCCATGCCATTTGCGATGTTTCAGATATTCTTTGACTCTGGCAAACTTCAGCAGATGACTAGGAACAAAGCCTGAGATCATCTGAATATAAAGTTTGCACATGGATTTAAACATAATAGGTAAGCAATAAATACTATCTTCATATAAAATGGGGGGGGTAGATTTGGAAGTTTTCTAATGAGTCTGACCCACTCATTTTATAGATAAAGAAACTTAAGGCCCAGACAGTCGATCTAAGATCACAGAGCTGCAAATAAATACCCTTAGGTATTTTTTAATCTTTAGAGATATGAAAGATATTTGAGTGTGGAACCATAGATGGGAACATACTGTTTGCTGTTTAGATTGGAGATTTTGCCCGTAATACCATCCCCCAGCCTCCCACCCACAGCCTTATATACAGGCTCTCGCATCCACTTACACTGTCCTTCTGCTGGAGCACCTGAGTCCTGTAGAGGAAAGGGGGGCAGGCAGCAGACAGACCGAGGGGAATAGAGGGAATAGAGGAAAATAGAGGCTGAGTCTACGGCAAGACCCGGCCAGCAAGTGAGATCAAATTCACATGCTTTAGGAATTGGCCTCCTCCTTTTGAAGACCAGGTCAGAGAAACCTCTCAGAGGTTGGACCCAGGTCACATAACTAGTTTGCAAAAGCACTAAAAGAAGCAGAGTCACAGACTGCTTTCTTTTTTTCTTTCTTTTTTTTAAATTAACATATAATGTATTATTTGTTTCAGGGGTACAGGTCTGTGATTCAACAGTCCTGCACAATTCACAGCGCTCACCATAGTACATACCCTCTCCAGTGTCTATCACCCAGCCACCCCATCCCTCCCACCCCCACCACTCCAGCAACCCTCAGTTTGTTTCCTGAGATTAAGAATTCCTCATATCAGTGAGGTCATATGATACATGTCTTTCTCTGATTGACTTATTTCACTTAGCATGATACCCTCTAGTTCCACAGACTGCTTTCTAATCCTGTGCTCTGCAGAGGCCATGTCCATTTCTTGAGGCTCATGATTTGCTAATACATGAAGATCTCTAAAGCAGAATCACAGAAATTGTGTGATTTCCTATAGGTTGTTGTTAAAAAATTAACATTAAGAAAAGTTATAAGGTTTGGGCGCCTGGGTGACTCAGTTGGTTAAGCGACTGCCTTCGGCTCAGGTCATGATCCTGGAGTCCCGGGATCGAGTCCCGCATCGGGCTCCCTGCACGGCGGGGAGTCTGCTTCTCCCTCTGACCCTCCCCCCTCTCATGTGCTCTCTCTCTCATTCTCTCTCAAATAAATAAATAAAATATTAAAAAAAATAGAAAGTAACAAGTGTTCTCAAGGATGTAGAAAAATTGGAGGCTTTGTGTGCTGCTGGTAGAAATGTAAAATGGTAGGGGCGCCTGGGTGGCTCAGTTGGTTGGGCGACTGCCTTCGGCTCAGGTCATGGTCCTGGAGTCCCTGGATCGAGTCCCGCATCGGGCTCCCTGCTCAGCAGGGAGTCTACTTCTCACTCTGACCCTCCCCCCTCTCATGTGCTCTCTCTCTCATTCTCTCTCAAATAAATAAATAAAATATTAAAAAAAATAGAAAGTAACAAGTGTTCTCAAGGATGTAGAAAAATTGGAGGCTTTGTGTGCTGCTGGTAGAAATGTAAAATGGTAGGGGCGCCTGGGTGGCTCAGTTGGTTGGGCGACTGCCTTCGGCTCAGGTCATGGTCCTGGAGTCCCTGGATCGAGTCCCGCATCGGGCTCCCTGCTCAGCAGGGAGTCTACTTCTCACTCTGACCCTCCCCCCTCTCATGTGCTCTCTCTCTCATTCTCTCTCAAATAAATAAATAAAATATTAAAAAAAATAGAAAGTAACAAGTGTTCTCAAGGATGTAGAAAAATTGGAGGCTTTGTGTGCTGCTGGTAGAAATGTAAAATGGTAGGGGCGCCTGGGTGGCTCAGTTGGTTGGGCGACTGCCTTCGGCTCAGGTCATGGTCCTGGAGTCCCTGGATCGAGTCCCGCATCGGGCTCCCTGCTCAGCAGGGAGTCTACTTCTCACTCTGACCCTCCCCCCTCTCATGTGCTCTCTCTCTCATTCTCTCTCAAATAAATAAATAAAATATTAAAAAAAATAGAAAGTAACAAGTGTTCTCAAGGATGTAGAAAAATTGGAGGCTTTGTGTGCTGCTGGTAGAAATGTAAAATGGTAGGGGCGCCTGGGTGGCTCAGTTGGTTGGGCGACTGCCTTCGGCTCAGGTCATGGTCCTGGAGTCCCTGGATCGAGTCCCGCATCGGGCTCCCTGCTCAGCAGGGAGTCTACTTCTCACTCTGACCCTCCCCCCTCTCATGTGCTCTCTCTCTCATTCTCTCTCAAATAAATAAATAAAATATTAAAAAAAATAGAAAGTAACAAGTGTTCTCAAGGATGTAGAAAAATTGGAGGCTTTGTGTGCTGCTGGTAGAAATGTAAAATGGTAGGGGCGCCTGGGTGGCTCAGTTGGTTGGGCGACTGCCTTCGGCTCAGGTCATGGTCCTGGAGTCCCTGGATCGAGTCCCGCATCGGGCTCCCTGCTCAGCAGGGAGTCTACTTCTCACTCTGACCCTCCCCCCTCTCATGTGCTCTCTCTCTCATTCTCTCTCAAATAAATAAATAAAATATTAAAAAAAATAGAAAGTAACAAGTGTTCTCAAGGATGTAGAAAAATTGGAGGCTTTGTGTGCTGCTGGTAGAAATGTAAAATGGTAGGGGCGCCTGGGTGGCTCAGTTGGTTGGGCGACTGCCTTCGGCTCAGGTCATGGTCCTGGAGTCCCTGGATCGAGTCCCGCATCGGGCTCCCTGCTCAGCAGGGAGTCTACTTCTCACTCTGACCCTCCCCCCTCTCATGTGCTCTCTCTCTCATTCTCTCTCAAATAAATAAATAAAATATTAAAAAAAATAGAAAGTAACAAGTGTTCTCAAGGATGTAGAAAAATTGGAGGCTTTGTGTGCTGCTGGTAGAAATGTAAAATGGTAGGGGCGCCTGGGTGGCTCAGTTGGTTGGGCGACTGCCTTCGGCTCAGGTCATGGTCCTGGAGTCCCTGGATCGAGTCCCGCATCGGGCTCCCTGCTCAGCAGGGAGTCTACTTCTCACTCTGACCCTCCCCCCTCTCATGTGCTCTCTCTCTCATTCTCTCTCAAATAAATAAATAAAATCTTTAAAAAAAAAAGTTATAAGGTTCTTCTCAAGATAAGTATAGGATTTATATAGACATATAATTATAATATATGCATATTATATATAAGATATATAATATATGTTATATATCATGTATATCATAATATTATAAATATATAATATAATATCACATATAATATCACAATACAGTAAATCTTTAATATATATTAAGTATTTGTTGGTTCAAGCCAGTGTAGTCTGGGAAAGAGTCACACATTTTATTTTACTTTATTTTTTTAATGCAATCTATTTTACTTAAATTTTTAAAGATTTATTTATTTGAGAGGGGGCGGGCAGTGCAGAGAGAATCTTAAGCAGACTCTACGCTGAGTACAGAGCCCACTGTGGGGCTCGATCTCACCACCCTGAGATATGACCTGAGCCAAAACCAAAAGTCGGACCCTTGACTGACTGTGCCACCCAGGTGCCCCAAGAGTCACATATTTTTAAATTATGTGATGATAGTCTTCTAGTCATGACATCCCTGTGTCTCTGTGACAGTGTGCATAACTTTGGGCATTGTCAAAATTTCACTTTCTGCCATGAGAGGCCAAAGTTATAATCAGGGCCATAAGATTTTTGAAAACATTATTTACACAATACACAGAAAAAAGTTTTAAAGAGAAGCACATCAAGCTATTTACTGTGGGTGATCTCTAAGAAGGAAAACGGGATGTGGGGTACGGGGAGGGCATACCTGCTGGTTTCTCTCTTCATATTCCCTGAATTTCTTTTCTACCATGAGTATAATCCTATATCCCATGTATAAATTTTTTTAAAAATTTAAGTTGTCTCATCAGAAACCATCTTATCTCATGTACAGTCAAAAGTATGACAGAACTTAAGTCTCCTTAGGATGGGATATATTCAGAAGATTGACATGCTGAGGACACCAAGGAAGGAAATAAAAGATCATCACTGCACCATACAAAATAAAAGGCAAGGCATAAAAAGTACCACATTTTCTTTATTGAAAGATTCAATACATAAAAACTAAGATGAAGTTCATTTCTACCTTTTACTAAATCCAGCCTCTCAAATAAATAAGTGAAAAGATTTAAAAACACAACAGTTTATTAAGAGTGTGGTAGAGACAAGGCTAGGGGAGGATTTGGAACACTCCTGCTTACTAGCTACAGGGCACTTGTTGGAGAGCTGTTCCGGAATGCAAACCAGTGCTGGAGGTAAAGCCAGAACAAGTCACTCAGCTCCTCGGTGGATGGAAACATCCCAATCCAGTTGTCAGTCCTATAATCACCACAGTCAATGGAGGTTGGACAATTTCCAGATCATAAACATTCTAACTTAATAGGAAGAGCATGTGGTGAGAGGGGTGGGAAAATGGGGTGAGATGAAGATGGGGTGAAGGACACCAAGGCTCAGCTACGCTTTGTGAATTTCTATGAGTTTCGGCAAAACCACACCTCCCCTGCTTTCCTCACAGATCTGTTAAGGCGGAATGAGTGGGACTGTGTGAGTAAGTCACACTGCAAATTCTGAACCATTCTGTAAATATGTTAAAAAATGAACATTAACCTCATTTCCCACTTTCCGTAGTTGTAATTGTTTTCAATCGTGTTATTCTCTGTAGAGCTTTGTAACCTATTCACATGCTTTTCTGGAACAAGATAAAATTTTTCTGAAGATATTATTTTTTATTTGGTTTTTTTTTTAAGATTTTATTTATTTATTTGAGACAGAGAGAATGAGAGAGAGAGAGAGCACATGAGAGGGGGGAGGGTCAGAGGGAGAAGCAGACTCCCTGCCGAGCAGGGAGCCCGATGCGGGACTCGATCCAGGGACTCCAGGATCATGACCTGAGCCGAAAGCAGTCGCTTAACCAACTGAGCCACCCAGGCGCCCCAAGATATTATTTTTATCCCCAAATCCTGCCACCAAGTATGACAAGCTGTTATCTGGTGAAATGAGAAAAGAGGACAGTGGGGGGGAAAGAGCACAGTTTGGGACCTGAAAGGAAGGCCTTGGGTTCACATCCTAATGTTGTCAGGATGGGTGGCTCTGGGCAGCTTCCCCTGAACCACAGCACCCGTGAAAGAGTTAGCACTGTAAAGATTAAATGGGACAATAAGCAAAGGTCCAGTAGGTGCCTGGGAAAGGGTTGTTTCTATCCCCGTTTAAGAATCTGATGACGTAGGAAGTTTCCTAGACAATCACAGAGAAACAAAGCACGTGTCCCAACAGTGGCTTCACAGCATATGGGCTTTGCATTACAGAGCTGTGCTCAACACGCAGAATCCAAGCTCGAGAATGATGAACAGGAGCTATTATGGGGCACAGCGCTGGCAGCTTCCAAGGCTCTTTTCCCATTTGGACAAGCACTCTATCTTCTTGAGTTTAATTATGCCCAATATTGGCTCTTCTCTAAAATACAATAAACAAATATTGGCTTCATTCTTTTCGGAGAACAAAGCTATACATCTCTGCGGGAACTAAGAAAGAATTAAAAAGGAGAAACAATTAAAAAAAAAAGAAAGAAACTGGGAGCTTGTCTCTTTTCCTACCCCAAACCATATTAGGCAAGATTTGGTAGTATAGTCACTAATACTGTAATAACGCTGTATGGTGACAGATGGTGATGACACTTTATCATGGTGAGCATTGTATAACATAGAGAATCACATAGTCACTATGATGCACACCTGGAACTGATATAACACTGTTGGTCAACTACACTTCAATTAAAAACAACAACAACAACAACAAAAAAGAATGAATGAGACTTGCAGGCATTGCCAGCCGGTATATTTCCTCTCAAGTCTCTTAGCATCTCATAGAAGGAAAAGATAGTTCAAGGTGCTCTGGAGAGTGTGCAAAAGTCTAAGAAATGGGATCAGGAGACCGCAGGCTCTGGACATCGACACATTATGTGACTCTGGACCACAAGTTTGTCAACCAGCCATAACAGTCGATGAGTCTTCAATTTATAGATTCAAAGATCTACAGGTCCTGTTCTCACTATCCCTTCAAAAAAGTCTTTTTTTGAAGGTGCTTTCTCATCTCTTCCTTTGAATACACCCAAGGCAGTCTTGTACTGTGGCTTAAGCTTTGGCTGGGGCAGAATTTACCATCTGGGAGTCTTGGAAGATTAGGTCATCCCTCTTAGCCTTGGTTTTATCACCTCTAATAAAGCAAAAATAATACTATGGAGTTCACAGAGGTACTATAAAGTTTAATAAGTCAATTAATATAAAGCCCTATGTAATGCATGGCAAATAGTAAACAAACATTAACTATTATTTGCCATTAATATTATTTCTCCAAAATATTCCTTGGAATTTCTCTTTTCTTATGACTTTATTCCTACACACACAGCCTGACTCACCTGTTTAGGAATACAAAACAACTTTTTTGTTTCAAAATTTAAAATGAAATATTTTTAAATGTGTATTTGTTAGGTTGGGTTTCAGGAAATGCGTCTGTTCCATATGTTACATTTGCCCCCTTATTTGCTGAATTTTGACAAAGTAAGACAGTGTGCTCTGAACTATAGAGCATAAAAAGGTGATCGATTCTGTAGTATTTCAACACTCTCATTCTAATCTTGTTTTTTTTTTTTTCAGTGGCATTACAAGCATGGGGTGAAGAAGGGTGGTTGTTTTTCTTCCATAAAACAGGATCACTTGACATAATGGTCCATGACTTTAGCTCTAAAATATCTGGGCATACTGTTGCTATAATAGACTTCAGCTAGGTAGGTTCTTGACCCTAAGCCATGCCAAGGAGGCTTTGTCCTGGTGGGCATGGGCTTCTCTTTGGGCTTCACCTAAAGAAACAACCAAATAGGAAGGTAGCCTGTATTTCTCACAATTCCAGGTTACTGATTTGGGGGTAGGGGGTGAGGGCAGATAGAGGATGCTCTTTGGTTTATCTTTCTTTGTGAGAATTGGCAGAAGATGAAAGAGGAGATGCACGGTTTCTCTCACTCATTGACCAAAGACTGATGGCTAATGGAGAAGGATGTGCTCCAAGATCCATTCTGTCCCCAACTACCAACCTTTGGGGAAATGTGTAACTGAGCCTGTCCCAGCCCCTCCAGCTTAGTCCCTACCTCCTTCCTGAAGCCTTCCTTGTCCCATGCTCAATTTAGTGTTTATTTATTGTCTTTGATAGTTGGCTTTACCAATCTCAGTAAATAGTAAGCTCCTTGGGTGACAAGGAGCTTGTCTCTCTCCATTGTGACAAGCATGGTCCAGAATATACAGTAAGTGCTCCAAACTGATCTGCTCTGACATCACAACCTGTTAACCCAAGCTATGCACTTGCTCAGCCCAACCCATGTATCCTATCTGTGGTGTCTCAGCTATTGTCTTGACCATCAACACCATGAGGGAACTAGGAGCTGGCTCATTCAACATTATACCCTCACAACCCAGAACAGTGCTTGATACAGTATACGTGCAATAAACAGTTGCAAATTCTATTCTATTTGAATGGAATTCTCAAGATTACCTTTGCCAAAAGCTTTCCTTCCCCCTTCCCAAACACCACATTGAGATATATTTCTACTTTCTGTCTCTTATTTGCCTCTGGACTCCCAAGTACTACAGAAGCTTCTCAAAGAATAAGAACTCAAGCAACTACTTTGGGTCAGGAGTGATCAGATGACAAGGTCAAATTCTGCCTGCCACCAATTTTTTTGTAAATGCAGTTTTACGGAAGCACAGTCATGCCCATTATTATGTAGTGTCAATACTACTCTCCAGCTACAAAGAAAAAGTGGCGTAGTAGAACCATATGGCCTATAAAACCAAAAAGCACTTTACAGAACCAGCATACCAGCCCCTGCTTGAGTCCAAACTATAGAACCTTTTAGTTGTTTTATTAGTTTTGAAAAGGATAAGGAGGAGAAGCTCTGAAAATTCCCAGGTACAGAAAATAATACTATTTAATGATAGCTTTATAATAATGGGAACCCTTTTTGGCATATATTGCCATAGATACATATATACATATGTAAATGCAGATTTATAAAATTCTTTTACATATGTAATCTCATTTGATTCTATT
The DNA here is from genome assembly GCF_002201575.2 of Neomonachus schauinslandi. Lineage (NCBI taxonomy): Eukaryota > Metazoa > Chordata > Mammalia > Carnivora > Phocidae > Neomonachus > Neomonachus schauinslandi. The sequence goes on from NC_058415.1 coordinate 17,604,514, forward strand.
AACCTCCGGATGAGCTAGACAGGGCAATTGTGTCCCGGTTTTATACATGAAGAAATGAGTGACGTGTTCTAGGGGGTAAAATGTTTTTTAAAAATCGATGCCCAATCGGGTCTTTCTGTAATACCCAACAACAACAACGACAAAATAATAACAGCAACAGTACCTTCCAGCCTTATTCCTTCTTTACCATTCAACTGGTACTGGAAGATTTCCAACCCTGGGCTCTGAGGAGTGTTGCTCCATCCACTCCCCAGCTGGGGCACCCTGGTCCTATTATACAGGCAGAATTTACTTCATTTAAGTCTTTGGGGGCCCCATTGTCTGAGGCAGTGCTCCAAAATATCCTTGTAGAATGAACAAAGGGTCGTGAAGTCCCTTGTTTCCCCTGGAAATTTCTCAGTCTCAATGTTTTCCTATCAGAAGAGTGGGTATAGACAATTCTTTCATGTTTTTCCAAAGGTACCCCAATTCAGTATTTTAGTACAGAAGGTTTATGGCTTTTGGTGGCTTCATAGCCTCCTACAAGGTACACCGAAGGTGTCATGCATCCATCTCTGTATGTGAAAACAGGACTGGGGCCAGAACAAAGTGAGGACAGATGTTATCACAATGTCCTCCTCGGTAAGTTGTGAAAATCTGATCCCATTTCAGGAACTGTCAGCTCCTCCCCCCCCCCCCCCCCCACTAACTAGTCAATGGCTCCTAGCAGTACCTTAGCCAGGAAAGTGGCTGGTTAGCAGAATAAATATATATATTTCTATATCTGATATTGTGCAGAGCAAGGGACTCCTAACTGTCCCCTAGAACATGAGGTCTATTTTGCAGGTGGAATTAAACTTTGGACGTTTCTGTGAAGCTAGAGCCTGCTTCAAGACTCTGTTTACAGCAAGTCTTTTTTCCCAAATTAAATGCCTTTCTCTCTTTCCTTTCTTTTCTTCCTCTCCTTCCTGCCTTCTTCCTTTCCTCTTGTAAACTCAAGTTTACTGTCTCATCATCCCCCATCAACTGTGAATTTGTGACTAACGCTGAGGAGAGCTTAGTATATGAAGACAGATCGCAAAGTCAAGGACCTCGGATTCTAGTTTGGACTGTGGTTTTAAAAAGCTGAGGGGTGTTCAGCAGGTCACAGATTCTTTCTTGGCCTCAGCTTCCTCCGTTTCAAAACAATGGGCTGCCCTTGAGGACCTTTCAGGTCCCTTGAAGCTCTCAAAGACTCCGCTATGTTAAATGCAATCAGAAGCACACCAAAAGCAATAATACGCGTGCTGCCACCTTTGGGTGGAAAACATAATTTTAACTGCACCAGACACAACTGTGAAACCAAAGACATTTTATGGAAACACTCCTGGACTGCAGTCCCTATCCCAATTAATATTTCTTCCATGTGATGACAATTCATACTGGCCTCCACCCTTTAATGTAGAATTTCAGACATAAACCAATACAAATTTGATTTTGATATCATTTGCCTTTACATATATTAAAATTTTTCACCCTGATTAATGTTCTATGGATTTTCTTTTTCATGTTACAAAGTTTCCATAGTTTCAGAAAGCTTGGAGTACCCTGGTTTATAATGCATTCTAATTAAATGATTGATTAGCGAGTAATTGACTAACCCCAAAAATCCATTATAGAGAAACAGAACAAAAATGTGGCATTGGAATAAAATTAATCTGGATTTAAGGTTTTTTTGGTCATTCTACTTTCTAACTGTGCTCTTCGGCAAGTCACTTCACTCCTCTGTGCCTTCCCATCATTGTTGAGGGGTTAAAAACATAGTGTTGTAAAGTCCTTTAGCAAAGTTGCTGACCCTTGGTAAGTAGTCAGTATATAGGAGATATTAGCAAATGGCTGTTGGTGGCAGCCGGTGATGTTGCAGTCAAAACGGGCTTTGAAGCCAGAAGACTGGTTTCAATCTCTAGCTGTTCCACCTATCTGTTTCGTGACCTGGCATGGTTCACTAAACCTTTCTGAGCTCGTTTCCTCCTCTGTATAAGGGGAATCAACATCTTCTAGGTTAGCTGAGGTTTATATGATATTGCTATGGACTGAATTGTATTGCCCTACCTAAAATTTCTGTGCTGAAGACCTAAGGCTCAATGCGGATATATTTGGAGATAGGGTCTTCAAGAGGTAATTAAAGTTAAATGAGGTCATAAAGATGAGGCCCTGATCCTAAAATATTACTGTCCATACAAGAAAAGACACAAGAAAGCACTCATACTCTTTCTCTTTCCTCCCTCCCCCCCCCCCACCTCTCTCTTGTGCATATGCTCTGAGGAAGGACCAGTGTAAGCAGAGAAAGGGCAATCATCTACAACTGGAGGAGAGCTCTCACTAAACACCAAGTCTGTTGGCACCTTAGTCTTTGACTTCCAGTCTCCAGAACTGTAAGAAAATACATCTCTCCAGTGTAAGCCGCCCTGGCTATGGTATCTTGTTATGGTGGCCCGTGCAGGCTAATACAGACATTATAATTAAATGTGCAAAAAAACTCCACCAGGTCTTTGAAAATGTTCCCTTTCTCCTTTCTTCTTTTCCCCTACATCAATAAAAAGAATGTTAAAATGATTATTATTAGCAGTTTCACTCAATTCTGGAGTACCTTAGAATTAACCCAAAGTCATTTCCTTGCCACCAGAAACATACTTTGCCTGCAAACTTTCTTTCAAGTGCTGAGGTGATCAGGGACTAGACCCACTATTCTGGACTTCCCCATTTGGAAACAATCGTGGAAGAATAAGAGATCTGGGCAAGGCAAAAGGGCTTGGGCACTGTCACTGTAAGCCACCTGCAGGTGGCACTTGGGAAGCAGACAAGTGGCAGAACTAGTCAGTGGCGCCCATACCTAGACATGGAAGCAAGCTATTGCTGTGAATAACAAGCTGTTCTTTGTTTCTGACCCTGGAGTTTCATGTCTTCAAGTGCAGTCATGCAACTGGAGGAGGCTTACTTGTTAGCTTGCAAGCAGGTAGAATCGCAAACCGTTCACCGCTGTGGACTCTGGTCTCATCCCTAAACACCTAGCTCCTGCTTATCTTGTAAAGTTTACTTCAAATATGTCTCCTCTATAAAGATATCCTGGTTCGTTTCTTTATTGTTATGTTAATCACCATACATACCTGATTCGTTTTTGCTCCTATCTGTAAAACAGGGATAATAACATTATCTACCTATTTGGTTTGTTGTTCAGGTTAAGGGAGGTGATCTGTGTAAACTAGAAGTGCTCTAAGTTACTTTCTACTTTGTATGCTTCTAATTCATTTGGGTGTATTGCTTCTTTTTTCACCCTGTAGCTTTACTGGGAATAAGAACTCTAGTGGATTAATCTTAATGGCCCTTGAATGCCTGGCACAAAGAAGGCATCAATTTTTTAAGTAATTAATTCATTTAAAAACACACTACTATGTCTCAGGCACTGTTCTATACGTGAGTAATACATCAGGGAATAGTAACACTAAGTAGAAATTGGGGGGGGGGGTGCACAAAATACTAACCTTAAATTTATTTTTTTCTCTTTCTGGGGAGATGAAAAGTAGGATCTGGGGTTTCGAACTTGGGAAAAGCATTTATACAATTTGAACCAAAATGGGAAATCGATGTGTGAGAGAAAGCTCAGGATTATTACATTTAATGCTTAACTTTTTCAAAACAATCTTATTTTCTTCACTGTTGGGTATAGATGAAAGAGTAGGTTAGGTCGCATTTAAGCTTTTTTTTTTTAATTGGGACTCAGTTGGGTTGATTTAAGTGACCCGCAACTTTCTCATTTATTCAAAAATTCTGTGCATCTGCAATTTTCCTTATCCAAGCTGGTCTCCCACACACGGTCTTCAGCTCTCTGCACATGGAGCATGAAATCAACTTTCTCCAGAAGACAAGTCTCCTGGTTCACTTTGGTTGGTGGACCCCACCCCTCGCCAGGTTTTGGCATCTGACACTGGTAGGAAAGGTCTCAGCATTGTAAGTGTAGGAAGGGTGGGGGCACCCCAATGACTTCACCCTTTTCATTGAATGAATAGGTCTTTCCCAGATAACAACCACTCTGAAACATGCCAACCGGAAGGGAAGGGCCAATTTCCGAAAATCAGCAGCCCCGTTACCCATTCATTCAATCAGGGGACTCAGTGCCCTGAGAAAATCCTTTTGCTCCACCATGGTTTCAGCCGCTTTCTACTTTGTCATCTCCCTGAGAGATGTCTGGAAAGACAGAAACATAGCCATAATTATAATCCTATTTGCAACAACAAAACTGAGCACAGATATGTGTCAAAGGAGATTTTTTTTTTGTCTTCCCTGACACGGCTCTGTATTAAAGAGACAACAGCAATCCTCACATATTATTGCCTTTGCTTATCCTTGCTGGGATCCTATTGCCAATTTAATTTCCTCTCTGTGTTTCTTTTTTACTAACTCAATCAGCACAAAACAGAAGCAACAGTAAGCGTAACATTTCGTAAATGCAAAGTAGTGTAACAGCTCTCCAGGGAGGTACTCGCCTTCTAATATCACAGGATCCAAAGGCGAGTAAAGGTGGCCTAAGTGTTAGAATCCTTGTTTGTTTTCTCATCCTGGGAGCCGTCCTTGCCATAATTTCCAAGATTACATTTCCAAACAGAGTCAACTTTTCAAACAAGCCCGGCAGCTAGATGGACTCAAAGATTATTATCTAAATCAACTTGAAATGTATTCATTCAATTTTAAGGAAATACAGATCAGTGTTCTAGCACATCCAGTTCCAGACTTCAGACAGATCCTGGGATCAGATGTTGTCACCCTCAAATTCAATAACTGTTCCACCTTTAAACCAGCTGGATAAGATAGGCCTGTGGGCCTCCAGTGCCAGCATCTTAAAAGAGTGGCATTTTCCACCTCCATGTACAGTTGGGCACATATAATTAGTCAGTAGCAAGAAGCTTCCCACAGTCACCAGCTCTGTTTGTTTTCCAAAAATAGAGGCAAACTTTCTATGAACAAAAAGAATGTGCTCCTAGTGAAACATCTTTGTATTGACAGAGATCTGCAAATGGAGGCAGAAGTAGTGCAGGCAAGATAGGGATGCATTCTAATGTAAAATAAGTTTTATGTTATTAAAATCATCCATTTCTCTAGCTGCCTCGTGAATATTCATTGATTCCCCACCCTTTCTGGTACTTGGAATTAGCTGCTGAAAGTGGCTGTTGAAGGAATACAGTCTCTTCCCAATCTAGAAGTTTCAGGACCCAAAAGGCAGCTCTCTGAAGGGGGCTCCCCATAGTGAGAGAGGTAGTGAGGGGGCTTGGGAGTATAGAGGGAGAGGTCCATCTCTGGGTCTCCCTGGGCCCTACCCTACCCCCAGAGGATTTACTTGAAGGTGTCCCTCCAGGCTCACAAGAAAAGGCCAAGTTGGAATTCCACATCTTTCCACCCCAAAGGATCCTCCCCTTATCTTGATGTTTATTTCTGCAACTCCTGTATTGGGACCAAAGCCCCTCTTATCAACTGGAGATCAGTGGAAAAATGCACAACTGCTTGATGGTGGCCTGGATTTTACCCTCAATGCAAATCAGTTTGTCAACAGACCAGTGAGAAAGACTTCTTTACCTCTTTATCAGATCTTCCTCCGGGCACTGGCGCTTCCGAAGCCAAAACACCGAGCTTCACCCCCAGACCACCACCTGTGTGATGTTGTACCCTGAGCTCCACCTCTCTGAATTTCCCTTTTCCTAGCTACTAAAACCACTGTCCTCCCTATGTGGTCAGGAATGAAATAATGAGTGGGAAACTGCTTTGGAAGTTAAGTGTGGTGCCACCCCAGGGAGGAACCCCAGTGATGGTGATTACGAATAGCAGGTGGCTCCACTCTGCCCCCACAGCGCTTAGTACCCTCAGACAAGGTGTGGTTGTTTCTCCAACTCCTCACCCCATTAGAACTTAAGCTCCAGGTGGAGCGCCTGGATGGCTCAGTCCGTTAAGTGTTCAACTCTTGATTTCAGCTCAGGTCATGATCTCGGGGTTGTGAGATGGAGCCTGGCATCGGGCTGGGTATGGAGCCTGCTTACCATTCTCTCTCTTCCTCTCCCTCTGCCCCTCCCCCCTTCTAAAAAATTAATTAATTAATTTTTTAAAAAAGAACTTAAGCTCCAGGAAAGCCAGTTCTTTATGTTGTTGCTGTATCACCAGGCACCCAAGGAATATTTGTTTAATAAATAAAAAGTGAATTAACGGATCATACATACTGCCAAGCTGTTTTCCCGTTTGCTTATTGTTTAATAACAACAGCAGAAGGCATTTCGTTGGCCAAAACCCTTACCAAAATTTAGCGGAAAAACTTTATGCTCTTAAGAGTGGACTTTTGAAAAATTATTGTTTGCTATGCTATGTTTTCATGGGAGTAGAGACATTGTATGATAAGCTTATAAACTTCAAAAAGCCAGCAATGGTGCACAAAGATCAATCCTGTGCTGTCGTTCTGTGGGTGAGAACACTTGCCCCTGGTGTGGTAATGGTGGCATTCATAGGCTGTCAACGGCACGCTTTGCCTCTAGGTGACGCAACCTCCCTCTTCTCTCAGTGGACCGGCTGCGTGCCCGAGAGCCCCCGCCATTCCAACTTTTGCTGAACAAGGAAGGCTTTCTCTGTTGAACCACTTAAGTGGGTGTTGTCATGTCACCCTCTAGTGGCTTCTGTCAAAGCTCCAAGAATAGGGAAGAAGAGGAAATACACGGGGGTTGGGGTCATAGAGCTGGAAACTCGCCTAGTGAGGAGAAAGACATGAAGGTAGGAAGTACTCATGTAGCCTAGGAAACCAACAGAGCAGTCATGTATCCATTTAGGAAATATCGAGCACCTACTGTGTGCATGACTCTGGGGATACAAGGATGATTGCCACCAAGTTGGTGGTCGGGTAGAAAGATACTGTTGTCAAAAGAACAGAATGAATTAAAAGATGGGGATTTACTTTAGCCTGATTGTCTCACCCCCAACCAGTTTGCAGCTCTAACCAGGTCCTGAAGGTGTAACTATAGTAAATGAGTACAATTTTATGGCTAATATCAGCCTTAAATATATAATTTCCAACTGGATATCTCCCCCATAATTAATATGTCCAAAACCAAATTTCCTCCCCAATCTCCCCTCTTCCTTTATGTTCTGTCTCCATAATACCCCCAGTGGTCAGACCCAGGGACCTACAAGTCAGCCCAGACTTGCTCTCATTCAGCCCTCAGCCCCAGCATCCAACCAGTCACTGAGTTCTATAGCTTCTGCCTCTGTTCTTCCCCACCTCTCGCCTTCTCCTCCTTCTCCCTTCTATCTCAGCTTCAGCATTAAAAGGGACTCCTAACTCCCACCTCCCAGCCTTCGGATTTTTTTTCTCAATGCATCCTCCACAATGTTGTCAGCGCAATCATTCCAAAATGCATATATAATAACACTTCTCTGCTCAAAGCACATTGATGGCTTACCCTGAATTTCGGGTTAACTTTCAAAGGCACTAATTTAGCAAGCAGGACCTTTCACGATCTGGCCCCTGACTGCCTATCATAACTTTCCTGCTATCCCTCAGTCCCTTCCCCACCGCTACCTACCCAGAGCACATCCATGCTGTTTGCTCTTTGACCTGTCCAAATTGATTTAGTTTGGTTCTCTGAACAAATCCTGCTATTTTATATTGCCTGGGCTTAGTGCATTCAGTTCTCCCGCCCCAGGTACTCTCTGATCCCTTTGGGTAATTAAAGATCACCCACCCTTGCAAGTCCAATCAGGCTGGTCTTTGAGGAGTCTTCTTGGGCAAACAGTCTTGTGGAGATGCCTCTCATCTGGTCCCTGGTAGCACCATGCTTCTAGGTCCTGGGACTAATCACACTATCCTGGTCTGTTCCCCATACTGGGTTATAAGTTCCTTGAGGGAAGGAATCATGTTCTAGCCAGCTTTCTTTCAATCCCTAGGCCTGGTACAATGTTTCGAACAGGGGGAGTTCTCATCAAATATTTGTGGAATTAATAAATTTTAAAATGAACAAATGTATAATAAATAGAAGTTTTCTATTTTAGAAAGTTAACATTAAAATCCAAGGAACATTGGTTTTGACAATGCACTATGATTGTGTACATGTTCTCATTGGAGAAGCTAGATGGAAGGTAGACAGGTACCCATCATACTATTTTTATAACTTCTCATGAATCTTAAAATATTCAAAATAAAACAGTATTTTTTAAAAAAAAATCTAAGGGAAATAACAACTCCATGTAGCATTTAACTTCCTATGAATTATTCAAAAAATCAACATGCTTTTAAAAAACTAAAATTAGTTGTTCTATTTTCTCCTAAAGAAGAATGGACAGTATCTCCTGAGAGTCTCTGAGGAAAACCTAGAAGGCATTTTGGTCATTGTCACCTACTCCTCCCTTCCTCCAGCCAGCCAGAGGCTTTGGTAAATTTTTTTGTCCAGAGACAGCCTAGGATACAAAAAGACTTCTCTCTCTCGTCATCTGAGGACAAGAACCAAGTTCCCAAAAATAGGTGCGCTTTACCAACCGGACGTGGCTACGTACTGTGTATACCACTGACAGCAACGTTAGTTTTGAGGCTTTGCAGAGGAGGGAGCATGAGCTCGTTTTTCTACTTATCACCCAGACCCCTGTCCCAAGGGCTCTGCTGGGGTCCCTGGTCGAACTTTGCTCTCAGATTATAAATGGGTTTTACTGGGATCAAAGAGGAGACCCTGGAAGCAGGGGAAGTAGGTTGGACTGGAAGCAGAGGTCAGATGACATTTGCACATGGTTACATGCCGGATTACATCATCACTGAGTCAGCTGGGTCTCCTATAACAAATACCATAGAGTAGGTGGCTTGGACTACAAATGTTTATTTCTCACAGTTCTGGAGGTTGGGATGTTCAAGCTCAAGGTGATTGCAGATTCAGTGTCTCCTGAGGACCTGCTTTCCGGTTTGCAGATGGCTGCCTTCTTGCTGTATCCACACATGGTGGGAGACATCATGACTCTCCTGTCTTCTTAAGAAGGCGCTAATCCCTTTCAGGAGGGCTCCACCCTCATGACCTAGTTACCTCCCAAAGGCCCCACCTCCAAAGATCACTGCATTGAGCAATGTTTAGGACTTCAACATGTGAATTTGGGAGGGACCCAAACATACAGTCCACAGCAATGATCTTTCCTTCTTCTGCAATGACTCATGACACGGCACAGAGAGAAACACAGCACAGAGCAAAGCAGAAGGCAACCCTGAGAATGGAAACCTGGCGAGAACTGTTTAAGGGAGGCATGCTCTGCCAGGAACATTTTGCTCATCTTCCCTAAGTCCTACAAGATGTTTAGGTTATTAATGTCATCCCAGAGGCTCTTCCTGGTTCTCTGGTATCCACTATTCACAAGCCCTTCCACGAACTCCCCCAACTCCACCCATTTGCTCTTCTGATAGGATCTATGACACATATGAATTAGAGTTACTGGCTCACCTGTCTGTCTTCCAATTCAGCTTTGATTACATTTCTTGAGAGCAAGGACTCCATGTTGTATGGCCAGTGTTCTCTGGCGCATAAATATCTGCTGGGAAAACAAAGTGCTGTGGCCACGGGGGAGATTCAAGGGACCAGGCTCTTCTAAACCAACAATTCTATCTGTGACCCTGCATTTTCCTGTTGCTTTTATATTTTCCACTGAAGTAACGTGAACTGTTTGGGTTGGCAATATGAAATCCAACATGGGCATTAAATCAATTGAACGTTTAGCTAAAACAATGCGAAAACAAAAATCATAACTGCAGGAGGTTTTGATAATGCTGTATGATTTCCAGGAAGAACACTTACCTGTTGGCAACATGCAGTGAGTGGCCAACCAACCTACTCTCCTGATGGCCTTGGACAATTATTAGGCATTTTTCCACCCAGGATGGTTTCACTGTTCAATACAGAGGAGATAACCTTTGACACTCTTTGGAATTCATGATTTCCCAAGCCGAGCATAACCTGCATCACTAGTAGGTTCTTTATCTCGCTCTTAAAGATGAAAGCTGCTTCTGTGATGTGTACCTACACAGAGCAGATGTTCCCGTTGGCTTTACATAAACAGGCAATTCCCCCAAATCAAGATTTGTTCCCATCAGCGCAGTTAATTCATCTCTCTGTTAATTAACAAATGTTTACTGGAGATCAGGCATTGTTCCAAGCCGTGAACAAAACAGAGAGCCCTGCCCTCAAGGAGCTGACACAATTCAAGGAGTATGATTGCACTGGATATGATAAACATACAAACAAAATTATAAGAAATATCCGAGGTAATAGAGAAAGGATTTCCTGCCTGAAGGAAATAACAGTTGGGGCTTTGCTTTATTGAGCGACTGGCTCAAGGCCAGAGAAAGCACTAGTTGTAAGGATTATTATTGGAAAGAATTTGTTGTAATTAGGTAAACCAAGTACTATTAACTCTGAGCTACAGGGATATGGAAATAGAGAACTTTCTTTGAAATGGCATTGGCAGCTATGGGATTTTGCCCGTGGGCTGCAATGGGATTTAACATAAAACTGTATTATTTGGCACAAAAGGAATTTTCCTCTCTCCACTGTTTGTCTCCAAGGAGCAATATGAGTTATTTAATATATGTAATGAAGTAAAAACTTGACTAGTTGAAAGAAAATGAGGGCACATTTGTTTTTCTGTGTCAGCCTGACTAAAGTAACTCATTAGTGGTCATCCCATCATAGAACAAGATACACAGATTCGAGAACTTGCCACAAAGTCAACGATCGAGCTAGGTGTTTACTGTCAAGGCCCTCTACCTCCTGGTACTGTCTGTACAATTTTTGCCTTGTCTGCACACTGCCTAATCCTGTCACTTACCCAAGATTCTTCTTTAAGTCAACTCACATTTTTACTTAAATTTTACTTAAAACAAATTTGATGTCACTGTGGATGGAAAACCAATATCATTGCCATAAATAGAACACTATCATAAAAAATCAACAGCATAAATCAAGCAATACCATCAGATTCTAGCTAGATAGCATTGTCTGCTGAAGGCTCTGATTTTTGAGGTCTTCACTTACATGGTTAAAATGAGAAATTGGCAACTGTTAGACCAGCTTCAGAAACATCCCAGCCTAAGACTGAGGGATCTTCCTTGAGGCCATTAGAAGGAACGCTTGAGAACTAAAGGGGAATATCCCTTCTCCCTCTGTGAGTCAATATTATTATCATTGTCCATGCATAAGCTAAAACAATATCTCCGTTCTATGAATGGAAGACTCTTTGAACTTTGGGGACTGTTGACATAGATGACCTTGAGAGAGCCTTCCAGCACAGTTCTTGGGAGACACACCCTTTAGTCAAAGGCAGGGCAGAGAGATGTCATTTGAAGCCCACCAAAAGTCATTCAGCCTGCCATTTCCTCTCCCAGCCTAGCCAAAATTTCACATCCCATGTTCTGTCCTCTACCTCGTGGAGGCAGATCAACCAACTTCAGCCTGGAAAACTCCAGAAAGACAGAGGAATGATGAAAGAAAAAAGGGTCAGATCACTTACAGACTAAGGTCTGGGTGATCCAGGACAGATGGAGGAAACTCTTAGCTCCGCTGCTGGCCACTGAGTTCACATGACACCTAACATTCAGGTATTTGAAAACATCTCTTGTGGAGGCAGTATGTTGAAACTTGATGGGATATTTCACTCTTCAGGCAGATGTTTGGAATTCTACAAACAGTGCCCCCCACCCCCATGACTTTCTGCACAGTTTACTCCTGGCCAGAATTACTTGTTGGCATGTACACACCTTGAGTCCCATATTTATTCTCAGGCACATACAACTCTATCGTAGGGCCATGCCACCCTAGGATTGCCAGGCTGTAAAGAAGGAAAGAACCACTTGAACAGGCCTCGAATTCCTAATGAAGCTGAGCAGGGAAGTTAGGACCATTCTTTTTCGTTATATTTGTAGGCTCTCAATCTGTGTTTTTGTTGACTGCCCTGTCAGTCTAAATAGTCTCCTTTTTTGCTTTGTTCAAGCAGGGAATTAGTCTTGATTTAATCTCAGTTTAAAAAATTAATGAGCTTTTAATCTATTTTAATTGTTTATGAAAGACCATTTAGTTCGGGGTGCTCAAATATTATGCTTTGCCTAAATCATTTCGTTAAGACAATACATAGAATTTCGAGGATTTCAGAAAGAGAACTCCCTCTTGTGGCAAGAGCAGTTTTTGCAGCCAATTCTAGAGCATCTTGAGTTCTTAGATGCTGAAGAGCTGGAAGATCTCAGAAACCCCCTCCCGTCTCAGAGGAGGTAGCTGAAGCCCAGTTAGGACAAGTAATTTGTCAGTGTTTCTATCTGGTTGGTGACTGAGGCAGATCCAGTACCCAGGTCTCCTGTCTCCCAGTCAAGAGCTTTTTCTCTCTGTTTCAGAAGTTTAAGGAATACCCTCACTGGTGTGACTTCTTCCCCCCGAGGCTTCACTTCCTGCTGCCTCTGGATGGAGCTGGTAGAGATGCAGTTCTCGGGCTTGGGTGGGCAACATTCTCCTCCATGTGACAGCTATTTCTTGAACTTTCTCTATGAGGCAATTAATCATTTCTCGGAGATGAGCTACAGGCTACGTCCCTTACACCCGACACCGGTTTGGCCCCCAAGGCAAGGACTCTGTTCATCTCTTTGGGGACAGCTACCACTGTGACCACACGGATGCTGCTGCTTATCTACTTGTCTTTCATAGGTTTCTGGCTTGTTGTGGCAAACGGGTAGGGCCAGACACAGCACTAAGGGATACAGCAGGGCACACCCGCAACCCAGCATCCGAGAAGGGATAACATTTGTAAGTACTAGAAGCATGATGGGACTCTCTAGAGCCTTGCTACTCAAAATGTGTTCTGGGGAGCAGAGCATCAGTATCACCTGGGAGTCTCCCAGAACAACAGAACCATCTTTCTTAAAAAAAAAAAAAAAAAAAAAAAAAAAAAGCACATTCTGATTGAGTAGACCTGGGGCCAAAAATCTGCACTTCTCACAAGCTCTCAGGTGATGTCAGTGCTGTGGGCTCATAAACCACACACTGATAAGCAAGGGCTAGAGTAAATTAAGTTACCTACCAAGTTGTAAAACACAAGTCACAGCCCTCTTTGTTCCGTGACTGGGTACAACTTGAAAGTCACTTATCAAAGTGAAGAAAATTACAACCTCTTGGATCTCATAAACTAGTGAAGAGAGCCCATCCCCAACACAGCCTATTCTGTACAGATTTTAGTCAGCACTGAGGGGAGAGGAAGACATTAATTCTCGGATCCCCAAATACACACTTCCTATCCCCATGCTCCCTACCCCTAAGTCTATCATATAACTTCAAGTCTACAAATCAGAGTTTCTTTTTTTTTAAATTTTTTTTTTTTTAAGATTTTATTTATTTGTGAGAGAGAGAATGAGAGACAGAGAGCATGAGAGGGAGAAGGGTCAGAGGGAGAAGCAGACTCCCTGCCGAGCAGGGAGCCCGATGCGGGACTCGATCCAGGGACTCCAGGATCATGACCTGAGCCGAAGGCAGTCGCCCAACCAACTGAGCCACCCAGGCGCCCCAAATCAGAGTTTCTACTGAGAATAACATCCACGTCTGGCAGATCTACACACTCAGCTGCTACCATCCCCTGTGACTACCTTGTTAGGCTTCCAGGAACCAACGGATCTATTCCTCACAGGCCTCCCCAGCAGAAGCCTCCATCGGGCTCTGCCTGCTTTGACCACAAGGCAATGAAAAGCCAGGAAGTGAGGATCTGGAAAAAGAACAAAGCAGCATCGGAGAGCCTTAAGGGATGCGCACCGGGGAAAGAGGAAGCTGACCAGTCCAAAAAATACCCAGATATCACACAACGATTCTGGCGACAGCGGAGACAAAGGACATCTGTAGTTGTTGACAATTACTTTCCTTTGACTGACTTGCAGCACATAGATAAAAGTTTCTCAGACTTATAATATTTTGCATACATTAATTATGGATCATAGCCTTAAGTTTTCCAACTATTATAACCAGGAGAAATGATGAGACTTTTGGAAAAGCAGTTCTAATCTAGTGCTGAGTTGATTTTGTAAATAATCACTTGGAGCAAAGCAAATACCAAGACTTCTTGTCCCCACCGGATGCAGATGGGTAGCACTCAGGCTGGCCAGCATTCCAGCGAAGCCTCCATTACCCTCTTGGTCAGGGGCGCTGGGGAACAGCCTCCAGGGTGGAGATTTCCAGGGAGCTGGTTCACTGGGGAGGGCGATGCAGAACATGTCCGTAAGGGAGTTGGAAAACACTGGGAAGCAGAGGCCCTTCGGGGAAGGATTCAGGAGAGGGAAAACTGACCTGCAGTGTAGTTACACCAGAGGCTCAGCTGATCCCATGCAGAGCGCGGAAGCCGGGATGGCCCTTCACAGATGTTCCAGACTGAAGCAAGGGGACCATGCCTTTCTACCTGCACAGAGATTGGATATGGACCACCCGTGGGGAGGGATGCACCCTTGGATGGGGCAGCTTCCTTGGGTTGAGGCAATTCCTAGGAAGGAATCGGGTGTGAAGGGAGCCTCGAGGAGCCAACGGTCTTGGAAAGGACACTCAGAGAATGAGCGCCTTGGTCCTGGAGGGGTGGGGTGGGGAGGGGATAACCTGAGCAGCACCCCACTGCATCCGCTCCAGTGGCCAGTTGCACAATTTCCTCTTCTCATTCCCCAACACGACTGATGTCTTGGGGCTGCTGTCTTTCAGCTTTGGGTGGGATTGGTCTAACAAAGTAGAATCATCTGGGGCAACTTATCAAAATGTCTATGCCCCATTCCAGTTCTCTGGTTGAATTGACTTTAAGGTGCAGACAAGAGTAGAGACCTCTCAACCTCATAGATTAGACAGTTATTCTTAAATCTGAAGGGCGATAATGTCCCTTCACACGTACGTGCAGTGGCTCAGGATCCCATTTGGCTGGCAAGATTGTGAGCTGCGAATTCCAGCTGCCGCTGCTCCAAAGGGATTAATTAGAGATGTCTAAGGTGTTTAGGGGAACGAAGCGGCCAACATAAACACAAAGGCTGCCACTTCAGCCATGGTGCCATCCCCCGGCACTTTGCAGATGAGTTTTATTGGCGAGATTTTAAACGTTGGAAGCTTATAGTTTGTTTCTTTTTCGTTCTGTAGTTCGGAGTTTGTTTCTCTTTCTTCTTATTTTTGGTTCAATGTCTGCCTTTGGGTCCTTGTATAAAGGAGACTTTTATCCACCTAGCTTTTGCAATCGCACCAGTTTTGGCTGAAGTACAGTGGTGGTTAGCCTTTCATAGCAGAACAAACTATACTTGGACCTCGTTCAAATCATATTTTCCCAAACATAGCAATTATGTGCTGTAAAAATAAAATTCCACCAATGTATGCCCTCCTTTAAGATATTAACTTTATAAAGTCACTATTCTTAGGATGTGCTTTTATGTCGTGTGTTTTGTGGTTGTGTGTGTATATAGATATATACATATAAATATATATGTGTTTGTGTGTATACTATATATATATAGTTACTTTATTTTATGAAAATTTTCAAATGCAAAATTGAAACTTTCAAGTAGAAATGTAGATAGAGTGTTCATTTGACTCTTCCTTATTTATCACCTAGCCTTGATGATTATCAATTATGTGGCCAATTTTTTGTCATTAATATCTACGATTTCTGTCACCACTCCTCCGGCACCCCCCAGAAAAGCTAGATTCTTTTGAGGCATATCTCAGGTATATAATTCCATTTATAAATCCTTCAAAAGACACACACTTTTTAATCCCTATCAATATTCCTTTTATCAGCACATCTCCTGGACTTGATATGAGCCATCAGTCTATTCCAGAAATGAAAGACTACAGAATCATTCATTCAACAGGCAGATACTAGGCACCTAACACGTGTGTTACTTAGGATAGAAAAGAGAATTGGACATGCTATATGTCTTCAGGAGTTTTAAGTTCCCTGTGTGTGCGCGCGCCTTCGCGGTAGTGCGCGTGCATGCGTAGGTGGGTGGGTGGGTAGGTAGCCGGAGGCAGAAGCAGGAATAGAAAGGCATAGAGTTGGTTACAATGCAGTTTGCTGCAGGCAAGGGAGGACAAAGTTTTGGGAAAGGCTTTTTGCCAAAACTGATTCCTTGAGTGAATTTTGAAAATTCATCACCAAATGATGATGTGGGGGGTGAAGGAAGTTCCAGGTGGTGAGAAGAACCCTGTGGGGGCGCCTGGGTGGCTCAGATGGTTAAGCGTCTGCCTTCGGCTCAGGTCATGATCCCAGGGTCCTAGGATTGAGCCCCCCACATCGGGCTCCTGGCTCAGCGAGGAGCCTGCTTCTCCCTCTCCCTCTGCCTCTCTCCCTGCTCATGCTTTCTCTCTGTCTGTCTCTATATCTCTGTCTCAAATGAATAAATAAAATCTTTTTAAAAAATTTAAAAAAAGAACCCTGTGAACATCCTGACTTCTGCAGCATGTGAAATGCCTATTTGCCCATCTGTTGAAATTGCTTTATCCAATCAGCTCTCCGAAGGGGCCGTTTGGCATCACTCTGACACTTGGCCACAGCCAACCACTCCTTACTGCAGACAGAACCTCCAAAATGAATCTAGTCTCAAAGAGAAGGCAGGTTTACTCATCTATGACCTCTGACAGCACGCACTAGTATTTATATCTTAGATCCCTAGCCCACCTAGAAAAATTCTCAGTAGGTACTGCATGGAAGGGTCTGGGCAATTCAGAAAGCATCAGCTACAGAGGGTGACTCTGTGCCATAATCCCTGCATAATATTACCCAATGAGTCTATTGGATTTGAGTATTTGTGGGGTAACATGACAAAGTAGGTAAGTGTTGGCTGGCATGCTAACAAAATCAATTAAATAGACTCTAAATGTTGAGTAATTCTTTTCTCTTATGTGCTCTAATGAAAAATTGTTAAAATACTTGCAGGGAGAAATTGGAATACCACTTGATGGCATATATTTAGAGGTATTTTGGTGTATTTCATAGACTATGATATTAATAAAAATATCATTTACTGCTAATTCATATTAAGAAACTACTATGTGAGGTAACATGCTAAATCCCTTTTTATAAATGATTTAATCATTGCAATAGACTTATGAAGTAGATCCTAGAATTATACCCATTTTACAGATAAAGGTATAGACAGAAGAAGTTTGAGGGATTTACCCAAGATAACAGAAGCAGTAAATTTGGTGTTTGAACATAGGCGGTGTGATTTCAGAATCCACAGTATTAAGATCACGCAATATACCTTCATTATAGATTTTCTGACATTTTGTGATTTCCATGTAGAGTCAGGCTATGCCATGGGTCATTATGAGACTGTGAAATTTCCTCTGTGAAAATCATTTGACTTTGATAGCTTATGACCAAAAAGATATACCTCTATACATTGTCAATATGGTATTATCTGTAATATATCCCCAAATTGGAAATGGCTTAGATTGTCCACAATAGAGTAATGGTTATGTATGTTGTATATATACTGTGTGTGTGTGTGTGTGTAATATATCCACATGATAGACTTTTTTGTAGCCATGGAAAGATATATTTAAAAAAATAAATGGGAAAATAAAATATACTTGAAATATGGAAGTAAAAATAAATTAAAATAACTAAAATGTTAAATTAGGATACAATTACAGGTGTATGTATATATGTATGAATATGTATGTGTGTGTGTAAGATACATAGATAATTTGATATATATTGGATATCTATCTATATCTGTATCTGTGTATTGATCAAGAGAGGAAGAGAGAGAGAAGAAGGGATTAAAACATATTAGTAGTGTTTTAGGATGGGAGGGGGTTATGGAATACTTTTATTTATTTTACTGTTTTCTACAATAAACTTATACTGATCCAATCAGAGAAAGGACTTTTTATTTGTGAGGATGTCTACCACTACCCTTGAGGTATTTGAAATTTTGGTTGAAGAATGTGTCATAAATATAAGAGAATCATGCATTTTTACAAACCATACCTGTGTTCCAATGCTACTGATATTCCATTTTATTTTTATGTTGGGAGGAAGAATCAAAGAAATCTCTACATTTAAATGCTGGGGTCAGCATTTCTAGTCTTGCCTTTATCTTGGCCCATTTCTAAATGATCTTAACAGAAAAGAATGGTGTACTTTCACCCATGTCACCTCTCTTCAAGCTCCTGAAAGTCTTTTCTTCATTGATATTTATCTGACATAGCAAGGAAAATGATCATTTAGTCCATAATGGCAGGAGGATACATTAAAATAAAAGATGATTAGAGGCTGCAAACTATTCTGTACTAATTAGCGTGCTACAGTGCAGTGTTACCCAGCTTCCTTCAATTTTGCATGGAGTCATACTTCCTTCATGCCTACTGCATCCTTAGAACGGTCTTCTTTAAATTATGCAGTGAAGAAATTAAATAATTAAAGCTGCAGACAAGAAGTGTTAAAGACTTTACACAGAAGAGGAGGGAAGAGTACAAAGAAAGAACTTCACGTTCTTAGAGAAAACACTTGAAACTTCCAATGCATTTGCTCTTTTTTTTTTTTTTTAAGATTTTATTTGAGAGAGAGAGAGACACAGCGAGAGAGGGAACACAAGCAGGGGGAGTGGGAGAGGGAGAAGCAGGCTTCCCGCCCAGCAGGGAGCCCGATGCGGGGCTTGATCCCAGGACCCTGGGACCATGACCTGAGCCGAAGGCAGACGCTTAACGACTGAGCCACCCAGGTGCCCCTGCATTTGCTCTTTAAGGAGAAAACCCACATGAATGAGACCTGAAGGGATAGGGGAAATGGCTGTTTTTTGGTTGGCAGGAAACTGGTGATTTTTGTTGATTGTCTCGTTTGAGTAAGGCCTCTGGTATTATTGATTAGATTGCAGAGTTTTGAGTAAAGTTTAAATTACTTTATAGACCCATCAAGCATCCTTCAGAAGGCTGGAACTCATTGGAAACATGTCCTTGTTCTCTGGTTACTGTAGAAGCCAAAACCTGCCTTTGGGGGGTATTGCTGGCAGACTGGCAACCTCTATGGGCAAGGTTCATGGTATTCCATTTTCCTACCCAAGCCTGATTTTCTCCATATGTTGAGGACTAGGAGATTACTTTTAATGGATTTTAAATGTCTCAGAGAACAGACCCATTTTCCCCTAATCCGATCAAGAGTCTAGATCTTCATACTTTGCTCAGAAATTGACTTTTATACTTAAGGGAAGACACAAAGTCATAAAGATTCTCATTGGTTGAAGAGGGATTATTTGGTATTTTTCAACTTGAAGAGGTGGAAAACTTTGGTCAAAGGTATAAAAAAATTCTCAAGATCCCCAATAAATGGCACTGAGAAGTGTACCAATCGCCAGAATCCTATGTTACTTTTATTTTATTCAAATTCAACCCCCAAACGGTCTTTTAAAACTTATCTCAAGCTCTATTTACTCCATGAAATTGCCTAGATCACTCGACAGGCATCTTCCTCATTCCCTCAACCCCTCTGTGTGTCAGCACTTAGCATTGACAATCAAGCAAATTAAATAATAACAATTCAAGAGTTTCACCAAATGGCTCAAAACTTTGTGAAATTGTGACTTCTATATTACTCATTGATCATAGCACCTAACCCAGTGTTAAAAAAAACAAAATTCTACTGAGTAAATTTATAGACCTTATTGGCTTTATTCATCAGTTTATGAATTGGGCAGCATCCACCCTAGCAGATAGAAAAAAAGCTCTGAGGAGCTGGACAAAATGGGAGACTTTTATAGGCAAAAGGGAGCAGGAACAAGGAAGTTGTAAGAGACAAAAAGTGGTTGGTTATTGTAAGGTCACTTTCCTTTAGGGGATGGCAGGGGCTTATCAGGCAGATGACCTAACTAATGCTGATCGGGTGATTCCTGATTGGTTTAAGATTTCATTTCTGGGAGACCTGAAACTGCAATTGAGTTAAGTCTCAGTTTGTTGATGTGGGGCTTAGCATAAGCAACTTCATTTTGGACCTGTTGTCTTGTCTTTAACACCAGTGTTGACTGACTGATGGATGGACAGAAGTATGGATGGATGAATGGATAGATGACTGAATGGATGGATGGACAGATGGAAGCATCAATATTGTTAGGGCAATAGATTTGGGGAATGCTATCAGAGCTGAGATAAGAACTAACTTATTGACCATATTTATTGGGCCACTTCACTTGTTTAAATTACATGCCTGGTTCCTGTAGAGTTTGAGGCTACAAACCATTCTTGAATTTTTGGAGTATGGGAGACTGAATGGATGTTAATTCATCCTAAGGAAAAAAATCTAAAACACACACAGACTTTATTCATGAAGATATTCTCTGCAGTATTATTTACAACAAGGAAAAATTGGAAACAATTTAAATGTCTTACAACAGAGTTTAGTTAATTATGATGCATCAACCCAATGGAGTATTGTCATTAAAATGCTAATAACAAAGACCATAGAGATATATTTACAATAATAAATTATGTGAAAAATGCAGAATGTTAAAGTGGGTATGTATTATGCTTATAATTTAACAAAGATACGGTTTTCAGACCAATACGAGGAGGGAGTACATAAATATGAAAATAGATATGTTTCAGCAATGGAAACATTGCTCTATTTTTCTCGTTTCCAAACCACTCTAAATGTTTTTCTCTTGTTATTATTTATGAAGATCACAGTGATGGAAAGTAACATGTGATGAATAGACAAATTGGTAGGAAACTTGGAAAAAGGGGAGATATGTGAAGAAGATTGGGATAATGTGGGGTGAAGAAATGAAATTTGCCATACGGGAAAGAAGGAGATTCAGTTCATGCTGCATCACCCATGATGAATTTCACTTGTGGTATCGGACACATAAATCCTGTTACTTTTGCTTGCATCTTTTTCTGTGGTTCTCAAAGTTCTACTAATAATTATGTGTGTCGGCTGTGTGTGTGGTAGGAGAACACGATGTTTGAAATCGCTTTATTAAGGTATAATTGATATAAGGAGAGGGAGAGTCCAATTCTACAAATTCACCTTTGGCCATCGAGTGATAGATAATTGAACCGCTTATAAGACAAGCATGTAACTGGGATCCTTACAAGGATCCTTTACAAGCGTGTCACTTATCATGAATTCCAATAAGACTTCACAATTGCTTCTGATAAAAGTAATGACATTTCATCATCATGAACACATTGCAGTAACTCACATCTGTAGTTTGTAGGATATGGATAATTAGCAAGTGAAAAGAAGACCTCTGAATTCAATTGGGAAAGGAGTAAAGCCTTTGTAGACACAACCAATCGCACGTGTGCGTTCTTCCTAGAAACTTATGGGGCAGTGTTGATTTGGATCTGCATCTGGGGACGGAACTGAGAAATGACTGGACTTTGAGGTGAGGAGAGATGAGAGGCGTCAGGAGAGGTCCCTGCAGCTTGATGACAGACTCAGGAAGCCCTGAAGGAAGGCCCTTGGCTTTGAATTTTCTAGTCTCTCTTCCTCAATCAATAACACGAGAATTTTCCACAGCCAGTGACTGATAAATGCACAGGGACAGAAGTATATATTTTGGAAGGCTTACCTTTGTAGAGACTTTGCTCTAACTCTGGGAGGGTGGGCTTGGCAGAAATACAGGATTCGGAACACCTGGATTCAGACCACGTGCTCTCACTGACTAGCTGGGTGCAGCTGGGGAGATCATTTCAACACCACGGTGTTAAGGTAATGACATCACTTGGCATGTCACTGTGAGAAGTAAGTATGATAATAACTGGAAGGAACTTCGGAAAGGCTATACAAAGGCTGTATCAATAATGCCCTCTCAATAATGGTCACCAAGATCACCTTCTGAGGCACAATTCACCCAACTGATGTGATGAGATTACTTTACCCTTACGACACAGATTTGCCAACTTCCTCGTTTCCTTTGATCCAGATGTTTTCAGGGAATTATACTTTGAATCTGGAGAAAGGAAAAGGCCTGTTCCTGTCTAGACTCCATTTGGCAGAGAGTTTATCATTAAATACACAGAGGGCATGACTAACAGGAAAATTGCGGCTCTTCAGGCCCGGTGTAAGTAAAGGGCTATTGGATAATAGAATATTGATTAGATTATTTGCTTCGGAGTCATTACTTTCCACACATAACTGAACCACTTCTGAAACCTCACATCTCTCAAATCATGGGCCTCCTTCGGCTAAACTCAGAGCTTCCCCCACCACACACACACACTTGGGTAGAAAAAGTGTCTTCCCAAGTATCCTCATTAAATGCAAAATGATCCAATTCTTTCATTTAGCCCATGCTTTGGCCTTGAATGTTTCACTGACCTCTGGGTGGTCAGCTTTTTAGTTCTAACTTTCCTTCGCCATCTAGCACCCAGCATCTGGCTCTCTTGTGCCTAGATGTCTTAACTTCCACCATCCCTTAAGATTTTTTTCCTAACAATGCTTAGCCCAGTTTGATAGAACGCCACTAAGTTTTGCATTGCTGACATTTTCTGCAAAATTCTTTTCATTTTTCATTTCGCTGCCAAAATGTCAACATGCAAATATCCTATGAATTTGCCAAGTTGTATCTGTATGGACACACACACACACACACAGACAAATATATGACAAAGACTAGAATAAGAAATGATTAATGGTACCAAATATATTGCCTGTTCTTCCTGCACGGGATTCAGTCCATGCTCACCCTTCACAGTCCAATTTGCTACCAGATCTCAAACCAATGCTCTGATTATTTTCTTAAATAAATAAGCAGCAGTACAACAGTATAGAGAAAGACATTTTCCTTACCCAAACTCTAACTCTGATGCATAGTATTTTCATAAACTTGGTATCATCGTCACTCACAGAAGGCAATATTTAGCATTTACATGGCGAATTTATATTATAGTCTTATTGAGTACATCTCTCAAACAGGCTTTCACTGTTCAGATTTGGAGAAAATTGAAGAAAGAAGCCTGCCTCAGGGTCTCCAGTGATTTAGTGGACTCTTAGTTCTTGATTTTCTGGGGAAGCCAACTAAGTCATAGGACTTAAAAGAGTAGGACTTGCCAGAGTTCAAATGAGAGTCAGCTTTTTCTTTATGTAGTATCTGGCTTTGAGCTGTGACAGGGAAATTGTAAACACAGAGCCAGGGAAATCTTACACTTTTTAAAATTGGAAAGCCCTGAAAAGCTTCCTAGTGAATTGTATTCCACTGCCTTTAGAAAAATAAAATTTTTATCAATGAATTATTTCCAAGTATGGAATAACCCTTTTGAAAATAGACCGTTGCTGTCATTCTATATATAGAGTAGGACAGACTAGGAGCTGTTCATGGGCATAAGTTGAAACTGAACTCCTTCTCTTCCTGGTAAATTATTGCGGTGAGGTTTGGCTCTGGACTATCTCACTGATAAATACCTTTACCATGCATCTAAGGGTTAAGGGCAAGAAAAGATGTGCTTTATGTCATACATTACCGAAATCTGAAGTAGGGGCAGGGAAGGTAGGTAGGGAGGTGCTTGAACGATAGGTACACAGTGGTTTTGTAATACCTACATCCTGCATACACCATGGGAACAATGAAGTTATGTCATGCACAGTGATCTAGGTACACAGTTTCTGGAAATGGTGGCCTGTAATAAGCATGAAGTATGTACTCATACAAGGTATTTGTGAAATAATTTTGTCATAATTTATCTTGCTTCAGATAAACAAGTAAAAGTCATACTGAATATGTTTTGAATTACAATGTATCATTTGGCATCAAAGAATTAGAGCTACTGCCCGGATTCAAAAAAAAAAAAAAAGAATTCCTAGGGTCCATTTAACTTGGTCTTCCAAAGCAAGATCAAGTTATTAAGTTGGTAGTAATTTAACTCCTGATTCTCTGAGAGGTGTAAGCCAAGAAAATGTTTTGGAAAAACGGGTCCAGAGGTACCCCAAAAAGAGCAAGTCTTGACTCCTGGAGGAGGGCTGCTACGATCGATGTAGGGTTGATTCCTTTTGGTGGGTGAAGCTCCAAGACCCAAGCCTACTGCTTTGATTTTTTTTCCCCACACTTTCTCTACTTGCTTTTCCCTGGATTAGAGTCTGAGGTGAGAAGTGACATCACAACCATCCATTATATCCATTCTGGAAGGATCAGGGGCAGTGACTAGAAGGTGATAAACAGCTGGTGTCACTTCCTTCATATACATATACATATACATATACATATACATATACATATACATATATACCCTGCAACTTTACGCTTTGCTTTCAACTGAAAGCCTTTTGGGAACCAGCCTGTCATTGCAGGATTTAAATGTCCACAGAAGAGGGTCAACTATGCCAATGTAAATCCACTTCAAACAGGTCAAAGATGGAGCTAAAGCCTCCTGAAATCTGCAGGGTATTAGTCACCTGTTAGCATCCCATTAGCTACATATTTTGCCATAGAGGCAATATTGAGCCCTGAGTTAACTACTGCGCCAGTTCCTATGTGTCATGGATGATACTGTTAAATGGTGGCGGTTAAACATCTATGAAATTGGGGATGTTAAGTCAAGTTTTCATTCTACTGAAATTTATTTTATTAACCCCGGTCTGCCAGTCAGATCAACGTCAATCCTACGTTCATAGCGAGCTATCATCTTTGGTCCTTGCGGCCATTCCTTTGTTTTATTTATATTATTCATGCATTGTGAACTTATTTTCCCATGATAGGATTGCTGTCTTCCAATTTAGTTTTATATTGGCCTCAGTTTTCTTCTTTATTAAATAAAGAAGTTAGATTCTCTGATATGTAAGTTCTCTTTCAGCTCTGATGCTCTACGAATGAGATTATTGCCTGAAATGTGTTTGGCTCAGTGCCTGGCATATTACCAGTCCTTAATAAATGGTAGTTATTATTACCATTTATTATTATCATTAAATCTGACAAATTTTCCACTGCCAACTCTGAATCTGATATACTGGAAAACTGATTAGAATCTCCATAAATATTGGTGACTCTTCTCTTGGGCCATGAAATTCCTAGTGGCATTTTTTCCTTTCTCAGTCAGCTCCCAACTGTCCATTACCAATTTATTATTGATTCACAGAATTTCAGGTTAGGGACTCTTAAAGGTCAATTTCCAGCAAAGGATGTAGCAGAGGAAGAAATGAGGTGTCTCATCAGGCAAACTCTTCCCAGAATAATTCTCGTTTCTACCATTTCAAGATGAATTCTTATAGGGTTCTTGTTCACCTCTCCTAAAAAACTGTCTGGATTTCTGTTCATTGCCTTTCACTGAAATTTTCCTTTAAAGCTCTGAGGGACCTTGGCAGAGAGGCCAAACACTAGTGGGGCCTCATTATCTAGTAATATGTTGCTAAGTATAAGGCAGAGTAAAACTTAAAACTGCCTGATTTCCTGCCATATGGCACGTTCGGGAGGAAGAGTAGAGGGTCAAACTTGCAGAGCTACTCCTTGCATACAAAAAGGAAGCATTTGTGCCAATCTTGGATTTAGCTTCTTTCCCAACGTTAGGGATGGTTTTGCACTAACCACTTCTATTCTATTAGTTCCTTGTTCCTTTGGCTACTGAGGCATCATGAGCAGAGCTGACCGTGAGAACCAGCAGAGCTTAACGTCCTGAAAGAAGATGGTTTTTGTTTGTTTGTTTGTTTTTGTTTTTTTGCTGTAGCTCCTGATCCTTATCTGGAAGCTTCATTGCAGCCAACTGGCTCTAATCAAGGAGGCTAATGAGTTCATGAAGGCAGATCCCAAAGCCTCCGTATTAATCGCAGAGGGGCTTCTTCGGTCTCACTAAAGTTTAAGAATCACACTCTTCTTAAGTGAATTCAGTGAAGGGAGGTACAAAAGTGATGGGCAAGAAGATGAATGAATCTACATTCACGTGTTTGAGTTGACAGATGTATGGGGTCCCAGGTCTTGTTTATTTCTTGAACAGAGCTAGGATTTTCCCTTCCAAATGCATATGCGCCCAAACGAAAGAATATACCCTTTGAGCAAGCTAAAATGCTGGCCCAGGGGTTGGTTTACAAAGCAGAAAAGTGGTTTGCCTGTTTCCTACCTCATTTTCCAATTCTCTCTCACGTTCAATGCAGTGAATGCTGTGTGTGCATGCCAAGCAGCGCATGCTCACCGAAGGCAAGAGTGTTCATTGGAAAGAAAAAGGAAAAGACACCATGGAGAAAAAAAATACCAATGAGTAGTTTTGCTACTCTTAGGAAAAACGTCCAGGCCTCAGGAGACCAGGTGCAGGGATTCCCTCTTCATTTCATTCAAAAGTTGAAGCCCAGAGGCAACACGGCTTTCAAAGAGAAGTATTTTGTGCTGTCTTTGTGGTCCTAAACAGTAATGACCCCAGAATCCTAGAGAAAACCACAGGCCATGCTTCAGGCTTGACTCATAGAGTACGTTGTGTGGTCCTCACAGGGGCCACCCTCCTGCGGATCATTCCCAGACAGGCTCTCCCTACCCTCTGACAGCTAATGCCCCCAGTTCTGAAGGGATGACTGACTGATGTACATTGAGATTTGGATTTTGACTGAGCTCTTCCCGTCCCATCTGAAACCCAGCGGCTTCTGGAAGAATCATCCAATGTCCTGTGGATGGATGCAGGTGGCCTGGGTGGCAATGAACAGTGATCTAATAGATTGTAAACTTTCTGGACTCCGGACAGGGAGCCGAAGAAGTGGTTGTGCAGAGGGACTGGCCGGTAGCAAGACTGTACTGAAACTGGAAAGCCCAGGTATAGTGCTTATGCTTTTCCGCCTGTAAGTAACAATGACAACAATAGTAAATAAACCACATCTAGAGTTATCCAGAGCCTGAATTCCACTAATCCTTTGTGCTGCATTTCCTCCCCCTCCTCCTCTTTCTCCAGTGTCTAGCACAATGCCTGGCAAGTTCTAGGTGCTCAAGAGATGCGCCAAATCAGTCAAATAAACAGCATAAACTATATGTCCTTCTGCAAACGATTGAGCTTTTCTGACCTTCCACCTCTTCATCAGTTAAGGAGGGGGATAATGCTATTTGCCGAGTCTGGTTTCAAGATCAGATAACATGGCATACCTTATGCAATGTGTAAAATGTCATAAAGCCGTAACTTCATGAGTTACCAATTTCATTTTTTGAATTTTATGAACTTTAAATTTACAAATTTTGAGTTTGCAGATATGGTTCAGCTGAGGGAAGAAGGGAGGGAAGTGAAGCCCTAGGCAGATAAAAGAATCATTACCCAAAGCTAGAGATGTGATAGGTTAATTAATCTCAGATACATTTAACCAATCAATGCTTAAGAAGAAAGATCAGAGGGGCTGGGCAAAGGAGGGAAAAAAAGGGGCCGGTGGGGGTTAGGGGTATGGTAAATATTTCAGAGGCCAGTGGAGTTATTTACATAAAGGATATATTTTCTTTTCAGGAGAAATCATCCTATGCCACCAAAAGAGGGAGGGAGGTTGTTCAGCAGAAACGGGGTTAATCCAAGCTCACTCCTGCCCACTGCAGTCACAGCGCTGGAGACGGTAATGAAGCCGGCGCAGGCCCGTATTTCATCTGAACTTCTTCTGTGGTCCTTTTTATATTGAAGTCTCTCACTGTTAACAGGGCCGCGCTTGGACAAGTTGGAAAACTTTTCCCTTGGTGGAGAAAAAGCCGCCCTCATCAGACTCAGTGGAACGAATGAATGAAGTTATTCCCTTGGCCTAGCGTCTCCATCCCCTTTCATACCAAATATTCATAGAAACATCTTTGCTCAATTCTGCGACTGGAATTTTACTCTCCCATGGCGTTGCCTCGTATCAGATGCACTGATTTCGAAAGTCAGCAGGCAACAGACTTGGCTTTGGAGCCACCGTGGTTGGCTTTTAAGAGTCGATGCGCCCTACGGTCCTGTGTGGTAGCTTCTCCCGGGAGCCGAGTGTGTAAAATAAACAGTTGCTGAAAAGCATGAAGAATTAACGAAATGAAAATCTCGGGTTATTTGTTCGGCAATTGACACGCAAGTGACCTTCCTAAATACTTCGTTGTTTAAGGAGGTTCAGAGCTAGGATGAATGAATCTTCGGGGCGCTTGACTCGCACCAACGTGTAGATCTCCTTAGTCTTTCGGGAAAGGGGCGGTAAGTTGATTCGAATCCAAGGAGGAAAGGAAGAGAAGGGGGCAGAGCCGCGACGCCGGGAGCTCTGCTCCCAGCCCTTTGGAAAGACTCGCTCTTGCCGCCCGGGACCCTAGGAGGTTACAGCCCGGAGAACCCGGCGGCGCTAGGACCTGGTTGGTGCCTGGCTGCGGCCGCGCTCCGGCGGGCGGAGGAGGGAGAGGAGGAGGGGGCTGTGGGAGAGGAGGGGTGTTGGGGGGGCGGGGGAGTCATTTATGCAGAGCAGGCGCTGCTGCCATTGCCACTCACACTCCCCGCGCGCTGCTCGGAGCCGGAGGGAGCGCAGGGAGCAAGCTAGCGAGCGCTCGGAGCCCGGGCCAGCAGAGGGGGCGCCCGGCCGCTGTCTGCACCGCCGCCTCCGCCGCGCTCCGGGGCCCGGGGAGGAGCGAGGGCGAGTCGGAGAGTCGGGAGCCGAGCCGGCGAGACGCAACTGCAGGAGGGAGCCCGCCCCACTCCGCCGCCTCCTGCGCCCGAGCCGGGGAGCCCCCGCCGATCGCCCTGCGGGCCGGAGGGCAGGGAGCACAGGTCCCCGCAGCCCCAGGGATGGTCTAGGAGCCGGCGCGAGGCTCGCCATTTGCTCCCAGCCGGGGCTCGCCGCCTCCTGCGGATCGCCCAGGGCTGCGCGCCGCGGCGGCCGGGGGGCTGCGCGCCGGGGCGGCCCAGGCCCGGAGAAGTTAGTTGTGCGCGCCGCTCGTGCGCGGAGTCAGCGAGCGAGCGAGGGAGGCAGAGAGGCGCCGGGGCCATGGGCTGGGGGAGCCGCTGCTGCTGCCCGGGACGCCTGGACCTGCTGTGCGTGCTGGCGCTGCTCGGGGGCTGCCTGCTCCCCGTGTGCCGGACGCGAGTCTACACCAACCACTGGGCGGTCAAAATCGCCGGCGGCTTCCCAGAGGCCAACCGCATCGCCAGCAAGTACGGATTCATCAACATGGGACAGGTAACGACAGGCTGGCCCAGTCCTTGGCCCTGAAGCTGCCGGGGCAGGGGGAGGCCCCCGCGACCTCGCGCTTCTTGCCCCCTCCTTGTCAACTCCCTCTCCCCTCTTCCAGATGTGCTCTTGCAGCTGTTGCCCTAACTCTTCAGCGATTTTTTCTCTCTCTTTCATACACATACACACACACACACACGCACGCACGCACACACTCCCCAAAGTTACCGGGGTTGGTTTTGTCTACTCGTGGTTTTTTTGTTTGTTTGTTTGTTTTGCAAGCTACGAGGGACAGGTAGGGTCTCTGGAAAAATCCGGAGTATGCATACCCCCGTGGTGGTTTCAGACCCGACCGGATCTTTTGACCTGGAAAGTCGGGGAGCACTGGTAGCCTGAGCTCTTTTGGGGGGTAGGGGAGGGTGAGGGCGCTCCTTGCGGTTTCTGAGAGCCAGGGTAAGGAGAAGGCGAGGAAGGGAAAGCCTTTCCTGCTCGGACCTGAATTTAGTCCAGAAAGTAGTTTGCTCCTCTTGGGGGAGAGAACCGCTGGGCGCTGGAGGCGCAGGAGGCGCGGGGACTGGAGCTGGACGAGAAGAGGGAGGCGGAGGGACGGGAAGAGAGGGCCGGACCCGGCGTGAGCGCAGATCTGGGGAGAGACCTCCCGGCTGCCTCGTCTCTCTCCTGGGATCCGCGTGGGGGGCTCTCGGAGCCGGGTAGAAAAAGGAGGTGGGAAACTTCCGAGCCCCGCTGACTGGGTTCTGCTCTGGGAGAACTGCAAGCCTCCCCGCGCATAGGGACCTGCGGGGCCCAGAGGCGGCGCCGTGGGGAGAGAGTTGGACCGGCAGCGGGGCGCGGGGTTTTTGCGGGGTGCCGCTCCCGGGCTTCCGGCAGAACTGCCCGGCTGGAGAACAATGAATTAAATGGTGATATGGGGATGATTGGAAGCGCAACAGATTTGGAGGTGCTTCTGAGCTAAACGGTGTTGGTTTCCTCGCTCTCCTTCCTGCAAGAAATGGGAGTGGAGAGGATTGCGTACACGGGCCCCAGAAAGTGACCCGATCATTCCCCACCCCCCGCAACTCCGTACTCACACCCGTTTCACTCACTTCTTCAGGCCTGGCTGGAGGAGGGGGCTCTGGCCAGACCCTGGCCTGACTCTGCCGGGAACCCGGGGGGGGGGGGAGCGGGGGCGGGGGTGAGAGGCGAGGTTGATAGGGCACCTTCGCAGCCGACCAGCTTTGGGGACTGCTCCGGATGCACGTGCCCTGCGTGCTCTGCAGGGGTGAAGGGAGAGGAAGGTGCTGCTGGTGCAGCTGGGTCCAAGAGAGTACAGACGCTTTCTGATGCCATCGCGCTCCACATCCAGGAAGGAGAGCCCCGGAGCGCTGGGACCCTCAGCTTCCTGCGGGCTGCGGCACTGGAGGGAGATAGGGAGCTCTGGGGGGTTCAAAGGAGCTGGAGCCTGAGGTTTGGGGCTTTGCGGGTCCAGAGGGAGGACGTGTCCCCGAGAAGCCAGTCCCGTGGAGGGTGAAACCAGGGCAAGGGGCAAGGTCTTTATCCACCCCCGCCACGCCCCCTACACACACACACACACACACACACACAGAGCAAGGTCTGCATCTAACATACACACGCAGAACACACACACAGCAAGGTCTGCATCTAACATACACACCCAGAACACACACATGCACACACACACACACAGAGCAAGGTCTGCATCTAACATACACACCCAGAAGGACGTAAGGGAAATCAGCCAGATTTTGTTGCCTGAATGCCTGTCATCTTCAGGAGAGTCCCATTCTGATGGTTTGTTAGGATTCTACTAGCTTCTTATTTCATCAGAAGAAAACAGTCTCTTCCTCCTTTTACATGAGCTTAAAGTTGGGTGCTGGTGTGACCCTGAAACGTAACTGGGAACCCTAACAATGAATGTTAATAATCTTTCTAGAGATGCATCTCTCAAGTTCAGCTAACAGGGAGCATCTCCCATATAGGAGACGTAATTGGAAAATAAGTTTTTGATCATACACGGTTTTTTTGTTTGTTTTTGTAATCTGCGAAATGACCATTTTGGGTGGCTATTCCCCCACGCTCAGCAAATTGGAAAGCCAAGACCCTGGAGAAGTTGACCCGCACAGGATCACTCAGCTGGACGGTGGCACAACCATAGTTCAAACCTAGGACTCTCTGGCCCCGGCCTCCTCCTGCATGAATCCCGCCTTTTAGGGTAACCCCCATCCCATAGAAGGAAGGAGGCACAAAGTAACAGCCCCAATTCCCTGAATTCTGATTTAGTGGCTCGTAGACTGGAAACAAACATTCAGTATTAATTCACAGATTCTTAGTTCAAACAGACCTGGACTTCTTGACTCAGAAGCTTCATGACTCACAAGGGCAGAAATACCTGTTTCTTAACGAACTCATTAAATAGAACTTAGATATTGCAGAACCTGGCAGAGTGAGGGAGGAGATTCTGTCTCTGAGCCCACTTTGAACAAGCAGACACTGCAGGGTCCTGTGACTTCACCTGACTCTGTTTACAGGGGGCCTTCTAATGATGAGCCCGTGGCTTTTCATCTAAAAAGTAACGCGAAGAAACTTTCCGTGCGGATGACCCCAAACGCTATTGTGGTTTTTACAATGCCAGTGAAGAAATTTAGTGCTTTCAAAGGTTACGGAGGACCCCTTGAACTGTCAGTGAGTCTTACAGTGTGAGGTGTTTGCTCTGTAGATCAAAGGGGAGTAACCCTACGCTAAGTCTTTGGGCTGGTAAATTGAGTTCACACATGCTCTGTCGATGTACTCTAAGGGCCAAACGTATATCTTATTCTTCCTTTACTGCTCTGACCTTTTAACACTTAAGGCATCCTCTTGTTCTTTCTTTCCATCAGTAAACCAGTCAGGGTTCCATTGACTCATTTGCGAACGTCTCTGGAATGTTCTCCTGGTTTTACCCATTTGAGCTTGGGGTCCCACCTCATGGGTCACAAATTGGAACTGAGATCTCTTATTGCGACTGATGTCATTCATTATCTTCGTGGTGGGTCTGACATCTTGAGTGTAATCTTTTCGGGGGGATAAGGTAGTGAATTTTTCACCACCATAAAGGTACAGCTCTGACTACTCAGAATTTCCGTGTGATGCTTTCTGTAGCATCTTAGCACTGAGAACCACCAGAGGTAAAATGTCTGGCCTCGAGCTTTCTACAGAAAAAGAATAGGTGTGCCTCTCGTGTTCATGAAAAATAGGGTATGCAGAGTTACATGAGAGCAAGCGAGCAAACAGGCAAGGAGGGCATGCTCGACTTCCTGGAAGGGAAGAAGAATGAGGCTTATCTTGCTATTGGCTACAGAGATAGCATTATGTTTTGGTAGGTTTTCTGCATAATGTTATTATTTGTGAATGGCTATGCCTTGAAAATCTGAAATGATACCATCATCAGTAGTAGTAGTTGTCGTCATGTTGGTGTGTATCACGTCTTGCTTGGTACGAGTGCCCGCTCTAGAATTCCCTGTCTTTCTTCCCCTGCAACCCCTGACTACCAGCCCTCCTAGGCTCCGGTATGCCCTGCCTGTTGGCCTCACGCCGATGGAAGGGAGGCCTTGGTGCCCCCTCCCAATCGGGTGCTCTGACTCTTTGAACTAACAGAGTAGTGGTCAGAGGGTAGCAATGACAGAAAGGAATGAAGACCTGACATCATGTTAATTGTGAACCTTTGTTTGGACTAACTCTACAAACCAGGGGGCTTAATTTCTGGTTATTTGAATTCAGGGAGAAGGTCCCTTGTGAAGGTTGTTTGCAATGTGCAAGAGCTGTATTTATCCTTCTGTGAATTGCATACAATCCTGGATCCCAGGCTGAGATTACCAGTAGCAAAAAGCTCTCCTCAAACCATGTAACTTATCTTGAGCAAGATTCCGGAAGGATAAAGCCAGATGCAAGCAATATTGGGGAAGTATTTTACCTGGAGTTCCCATTGGAAGCAGAGACTTGGAAACTCCAGGGATGCCCCTTGCAAGGTCTTTGAAAGCAGGAAAGTCAGTGAACTTAATGGAGCCCCTACTCCTCCATCTGTAAAATGATAAATCGCTAGATAATAGGCTGAGTTGACTCTGCATTGCTCAGCACATAGTTAGGCTTTCAGCGAAAGGTTTGTTGAATCTGAATCTGAAATAAGGGAGGCTCAAACTTTATTTAGATAGGGAGAAAGGAAGACATTGTTTTAAATGGGAGATGCAAAATGTGAAGATCAGGAAAATAAATTTTCAATGGCTGAGTAAAAAGAGCTAAATCAGAGCTTTGTAGACAAGGAAAATGGTTTTCCATTTCAACTAACAATATAAAATACTTTAAAAATAGTTTCTGTTGGACTCTAAACAATTCTGGCTGATTTCTCTTGGTGGTGCCTTCCTCCCTGGTTGATCCTTGTTGTAGCCCATTAAATATTATAGGATAAACTCACCAGAGATGGAAGACAGGGAAGAAAAATATCTGAAGACTGATTATTTTAGAAAGCATCTTACTGATTATTTTAGAAAGCATCTTACCATCTTACGTGAGATCATATTTGAATTTACATTTTAATTCTGAATGTAGTATGTATGAGGAAAGTTAAAAGCAGCATTTCCCAGAGATCTTTAGCAGGAAGAACTTTGTTCAGAGATCTGCCGAAGGCCTCCCACTCTGCTGATTAATTCTGACCTGCGGGTAACTTGAGATGATTGAAATGTTGATAAACAGTGGCCAGTGGGTTCTGGGCACGGATGGATGGCATTGCAGGTAGGGACGTGGCTAGCCTGCGGGGCAGAATGGGAGTGGACTGTGCTCCCCTAGTTGAATTTTTAGGCACATTGTAAATAGCAAAAGAAATTGATGTGGGAGTCCATCTGGCTTTGCATAGGACAGCTCTTCACGCCCAAGAACCTCAGCGCTGACCTCTGTTAGCAGCTCTCACATGCCTCGTTCTCATGAGCAAGAGAACCTTTACTGGAAAAAAAAAAAAGCAATTCGGAGAGCTTGGCCTGATGATACTGGCCTCTGTTGCATTAACCTCATAGGCCAGGAATGGCTTGCATGTGGCCATTGGGATTTTTGGGGTCTATTGGAAATGAAAAACTGCATTTTTGTGTACCCAGAGGCAGCTGAATTTGCCTTATCACTGTCTTTCATGAGCTTCTATCCAGAGGTCTTAACCTTAAAGGTCAGCCAGAGAAGCAGGGTAGCGTGCTGGGAAAATGGCCAGCGATGTCTGACTCTTTGGTTAAGGGAGGGAGTCCTGACCCAGAAACATCCCCTGGGCAGGGAGGGGTATTTGTCTTGTCTGTTCTAGTGATTTGAAGCAGTGTCTGGGTTTTCCCCAAGGCTGAAGTATCTCTAGGCATCGCTGTGCCTTGGGACTTTATCGCTTGGCTAATTCAGGTGGGATGAGAAGGCTCTGGCTTCCTGGATGGGAAAAGTGAATGCTTATAGACCTTCATGCATGCGAGAAGATAGTATGCAAATATACGGACGTGTGTATATCCATGTGTATATATCTGTTAATTTTTATTTTTACCAAAGTTAAATACGCATATAATGAGTGAAATTGCTCATGCAGTATTCTTCCGAGTTTCAACAGGTTAGATGTCTACATCTAAAGGTAGCAAGAAAGGACAGTCAGTGCCAATAAACTCTTCACTGTGGGTTAATCCCTGCAGGGAAATGAGATCAAGAAGAAAACAAGAGTGGGAGTCAGCACATTTGAGGGCTTTTTCTCTCATTAGCCAACTCAACCCTCATTGCCTCATTTTTCAAAGAGGGGACCCTAATACCTGTTCGAGCCACCTGTCGGGGTTGCTGAGAAATCAAGTGCCTAATAATGAACACGAATATATGAAGAAAATAAGACTAGGAAGCATCACATGATCTACAGGGGCTCCAAGGAGATGCAAAGGCTGCTCGAAGGAAAATAAGAGAATGCCATGGTTGAGGCATGTTTCTGTAAGTGGAGTGACTTGTGATTTTCTAGATTCTCGTGCTTGCCCCTGGGGATCTAGTGGCGGCTAAAAGGGGATGGAGTCAGTGTCGTTCCTGATCCTCCCTTTAGCGGACAGTGATAGCTATACTTTTTCCCTGAGAGCCATGGACAGAGGTAAAGGGCTGGGAGAACAGACAAGAAAATCAACCAGCTAAGGTTCCCCATCTCTAGGTCGGGCAGCTTTGTTTATAAAGCATAGACAGCATGAAGGATGCAAAAGAGTCAAAACACGGTCTTTTTTTTTTATTGAAGTATAAGTAACATACACTGTTATAGTAGTTTCAGATGTACAACATATTGATTCAACAATTCTATACATGACTCAGTGCTCACCCTGATAAGTGTGGCCACCAACTGTCAGCATACGACGTTACAATATTATTGACTATATTCCCTATGCTATCCTTTTGCGTTTGACTCAGATGTGAATACACATGGAAGAGTAATGGAAAATAAAATTGAAATATAGGAATATAGGCATACAGATGGGACTCTTCTAGGTGCAGGTGTTGAAAACCCAATCTCCTACTGCTGAAATAAAACTAATAAACAATCAGATAAGAAAACAGGGACTGTTGGTTTAAACAGATCTGCATGCCTTTAGGTGTGGTTCTGAAAACAGAAGCTGAACCCTTGGTGCAAACAGGCCTTACCTGATGTGTACTTTCTTCATGGCACAACCTATCCTGACCTAAACTGGCACTAATTAGGGCATTAATTTTTTGTTGTTGTTGCAGAAATACATTAATGAGTTTGATTACGAGGATGGTGTCCTTGAGGCCGGTGGAGGTGTATATAATACACTCCAGTATGGACCCTGTTGTATGTTTCTCATCTGATGAATTCTGATTTCTGCAACACTTCTAGATCCAAGAGTTTTTAAAAGGCAATTGTGAGTCCGTCCAGCTGCAAGTCCAGAGGTAGTGCTAATGTCAGGGATTTCTCTGTTTCCCTGTATGAGCTTTATTCTCACACAGGCCCTTTCCCCAAGACAGCAAAGCTCCTACAATTCTTAGTACCTCCCTTACCTGCTGTTGAAATTAACCAGTGAAAAAGACTCCAGTGACTGTCTTCCTGATAGGGTCATCTCTCTACTCATAGGCCACTGACTTTGTCCACGGGGATGGCCACATATGGGTGAGTCACCTTGGGTCGGTCACATGTTCACCCTTGAAGGGAGGGAGACATTGACCATTGATGGGAGGGACAGTTCCCCCAAGGGAGAAGGGGGTGCTGTAGCTGGGGAATGAGGGAAAGCAGATGCGGGACATGAAAACTTTCTCCTACAGATTGGGTTATACAAGGCTTTAAATGCTTAGGCTAGGGAGTTTCAAGTTCATCATGTAAGATAAAGAGTTATGTTGAAGTTCCCTGAGAAGAGGCAAAACCTACTGACTCAACCAACATGAGAGTCCAACAAGTAATGCATGAGACGTTCTCTGCTTTCCAGGAGGTAGGACATTTTTACTCATAACTGTCATTCAGTGCAGGACAGATACGAATGGGGTCACAGGCTGCACAGTATGGTTCGCCTGGGAGGAATCTGCTGGCCTCAGTGTAAGGAGCTGGAGGAGGCAGAGAGGCTCTTGTGTTGGCAAAGGTCAGTGGTAATGAAACAGAAGCTGAGACAATGGGAAGAGAACAGCTTTGGATTCTTGCAGAGGTGGATTCAGTATGGCTCGGGGACTAAGTGGAGGTGGAGGATGAGGAGGAGGGTGAAGGTGAAGGTAAGTGTCAAGTTTACGGCCATGGGACCAGGAGGATGGTGGACTCATTTATGGAATCAGGGCAGTCTGCTGGAGCGCTTTGAGAACAAAAGGATAGGTTCAGGCTTCATGTTGTTGCTCCAGAGGAGGGCACGCAGATTGAATAGGATTGCTAAGGGATGTAGCATGAAGAGTGGAGGGTGGAGGGGGCTGAGGATAGGGCTTTATGGGAATCTCTCCACTTAGGGGTGAAGGGATAAAGGGACTGTTGAGGGTCATGGAGGCCCTGAAGGTAGAGCCTGGAAGCCACGAGAACGGGTGTTCCCTTTCTAGGGTGTACATGAGTGAGAAGAGCTATAGAGAGAATCTGGCACATGAGAACTGAAACGTGGCATAAAGATTAGATGATGAAGAGGTTAACTGCAATCTTGGTGCCAGAGCTTGGTTGAATAACGAGGGGGAACTCGGGGATGTGGGACAGGAGAGGAAATGAGTACAGAAGGTTCTTATTACACATTTACCTACCTCCCTGTGTTCTTGCCCTCTGAGTCTCATGGATGCCCTGCGGTAGCTAGGATTGCAGGTCTAGAACCAAAAGGGTTTGAATCCTAACACTGCTCCTTCTGAGCTGGGGGACTGTAGGCAAGCGTCTTAAGCTCTCCGTGTGAAGAAGCTCCAACAGTATTTCCCTCACAGAATCAGTGAGAGGATTAGCAATAGTGCCTGGCACGTACGACATTCTCAGTGGGTGTCCGTTATTATAGCTTGTTTTTTATTTTTAACCAAGTGATGCTCAGTTTCTATATACAGTTTCATCCTGTTGTTTGCACTTTAGTGAGCCTTTTCCAGGGTTACTAAATAATTTTAGACAAATTTTAATGGCTGCATAATTGAAGGTATCCTACTATGTTATAATTAGTGTGACTGTACATCCTATTTTGCCTGGGATAGTCCTGGCTTATGTGTTACCTCCATTAAGTATTTTTTAATATCCTCTTTTCCTTTCAGACATGTCTGGGAGTTTGAAAGAGAAATGATGTGGTTACCCTAATTGTATGCGTATTTGTGTGTGCGTGTGTGTGTGTGTGTGAGTGTGTGATTGCACATCTTTTCACTAGCTGGGAACCAGAGCCATGCCTCTATCTTGTTTGTGTCCTCAGCACCTAGCACAGTGTGCACTTGGGATAGGAAGCGTTACATGGAGAGAAATAGGTTTGGAAGGCAAGAAGAGCACTCCCTGGTTCCTTGAGACTAAAGAGGAATGAAGGGTGAGTGGAGATGCAGGGGAGTTCAAGGTGAGGGGGAAAGGAACGTGTGTGTCAAATAGCTCGATCTCATGAGTCACTTCTGAGGTGAAGGACACCTGCAGAGACTGGGGAGAGCTGGGTGAAATTGGTGTCCAGGCGCTCCAGTGGTTTGACACATGTTAAGGAAATTCTGATAAGAAGCCATAAAAAAGGATGAGATCGTGCTGTTTGTGACAATGGGGATGGACGCAGAAAGGTATCATGCTAAGTGAAATCAGTCCAGCTGAGGAAGACAAATACCGTATGATTCCCTCATATATGAAATTAAAAAAAAACACACCAGTGAATAAACAAACAAAAAGCAGACCCAGCGCGCGACCGACGTAGCTACACCTGTGGTGAGCACAGACTAACATGGAGACTAGTCAGACCCCTACAGTGTGCACCTGAAACCAATGTAACATCATGTCTCAGCTAGACTCAAATTAAAAAAAAAAAAAAAAAAAAAATCAGGGGCGCCTGGGTGGCTCAGTTGGTTAAACGACTGCCTTCGGCTCAGGTCATGATCCTGGAGTCCCGGGATCGAGTCCCGCATCGGGTTCCCTGCTCGGTGGGGAGTCTGCTTCTCCCTCTGACCCTCCTCCCTCTCATGCTCTCTGTCTCTCATTCTCTCTCTCTCAAATAAATAAATAAAATCTTTAAAAAAAAAAAAAGTCAGTGATGAATGACTGTGAAAAGAACAGCCGAATAGCCAAATAGCAATGAGAGTATTTGCTGCTTGTACTGAGTTATCACTCAGAAAGTAGTGGTTGACTATTAATGAGGGAACAGATGAAGCAGTTCATATTGTTTTGTGCTTCTGTCACTAAGGCTCAGAAACCTGAGATTAGAACAGGGCAAAACAGGGAGTTAGCTTTCGCCAGGGTGAGAGAGAAGGGAAGAGATGGGTGGGAAGCTGTGTGTGGGGGGAGGGGCGGAAGGGTGGGGGAGGATGGCATCCAGTGACTCTTGAATAGGAGGGGGAGTACCTCTGAAAGGACACAGCACAGTGTCTAGGCTTTGAGGAGGGTAGAGGGGCCAAAATAGGCATGGTGAGTCAAAGGAATGGGGCGGGTGTAGGAGCTGTGAGTACAAAATCAAAATGGAGGGCCAGTTAGACCGCAGTAGCAGAAGTGAAAACATGGGATGGAGGCATCCCAGAGGGTGCTTGTGTGTGTGTGTGTGTGTGTGTGTGTTGTTGTTTTTTTTTTTTTTTGGTAAGCTCCAAATTAGAGCTGTTCTGCATCATGACAAGGTTCCAGAGTAGACATGCTGGTGAGCTGATCAGGTAGAGAACTGGTGAAGGCCAGTGGGTTAGACAGAGTCAAGAGAGTGTGAGGCTGGGATATTAGAAGGCTTATCAGTTTGCATAAGATGAGGATTCCAAGTCATCGTGCCGGCACACTCACGAGGCAGGGAAACATGACGTTTGACTCACACTGCGATTCTCCTTGGATACATTTAGGTATTATGTCTCCTTTACCCATCTGTGTGCTATTATTTGCACTGGACGTCCTGTATCAACTTAAGGGATAAAAGACAGACACCTGGGTGATTGCTTTCAACTCCCAAATGTGTCTTCCTGTATTTGATTTTAAAACTGAAGATTGCATTGAACACTGACTATAGAGGGAAGAGTGTAAACAGAGAATGTGAAACCAGAAATAATATTTAAGGATGATTTTAAAATGGTATATACTTTGTTACATTTTATGTTTGCCTCTACCTTAAGTTGTCATGTAACCCACTTCCATTATAATAAATAATTATACCTGTAATTTATTCACATGTCATGTATTCTGCCCTTTTAATTTATAGAGTATAATGAAGCTGTGTTCTGAACACGTCTTTAATTTATTCTTAGTCCAAACTTTAGTGCCCTATAGGTATAGACATATATTTTTAAATATGTGTTTTAAAAATTATTTGTAGATTGCTCTCTATTTAATATATAATATTTTTAGACTGCTCTATGTATATTAGCTTAATCGTGTTTGCATTCCTATGTAATCTGATTGTTAATTTAGGGTTAACATCACAAAGGAAGCATTAAATTTCTATTTAAATCTGTGCATTATCTAAGAGGTTAACTCTGTCTTGGGAAAATTACAGTGTGAGTCCCATACCAGCATTGGAACTGGTTAAGATTTATTAAAAGCAAGTCCCTCCCTGCTGCCTTTCCATATATATATATATACACACATACACACACACACACATATATGTATGTATATGTATATATACATATATATGGTCCATATATATCTATATTTGTACTAAGTACCCAAGGTCTGATATTTTTGTAATAAGTACTTAAGGTCTGGTATTTCTCTACTCTGAGAAGCTCTTCCAGCTGTAAAAATATCCTGGTTGCCTCCATGTCACTGTTTCCAGGCTTGTACCTTGTTTTCACTAGTTGATGTTTCTCAACCAAAATAAAACTGGGCAGTGCTCACTAGTTTGAATGCAGTGCAGGGGGAGACCCTTCCAGGGTCTTTAATCTTGTAAGCAGATATCCAGAACTATAAGTTTAGAAGTTTACTGCATACTCAATCCTGGGCCTATTGTACTTACTTGTACTTAACTAATACCTATTTTTTTTTCCTGTGTGTGTGCAACCCCATTCATCAATTTCAGAGTTTTTCAAGAGAAAAGTAAATTGTAGGCCACTTAGGATTTATTACAGCCCAGCTCCCCGCGAACCCTTTTTTCTTTGTTTCTTTTCTTTTTTCTTTTTTTTAAACTGTGGGGCATCTTTCTATTTGGTTAGTGCTCTCGAGCCAATTTGCCAAATGCTACATTCTTTGAATTATCGTAGGGTGATGTCATTGCTTCTGGGCTGGTTGGACAATGCTCTGAGAACCAGTAACCAAACTCAAGACAGAAGACAGGTGACTTGCATTCCCCTCTAGGTCCCGCCCTGCCACTAATTTGCCACACACGTCTGAGCTGGTCGGAGACTTTCTCTGTCTTAAAGGGTTGGTTTTATTCATGGCTTTATTTAAAAAATAGTTATTGAAGGACACAACCGAGAAAGTGAAAAGGCAAACCACCCAATGGGAGAAAATATTTGCAAACCATACTTGATAAGAGAGTTAGATCCAGAAGATGCACTCAGTGGACAAATAGCCCAATTAAAAATAGGCATAAAGGATCTGAATGGACATTTCTTCCAAGAAGATACATAAATGGGCAATAAGCACCTAAAACTCTGTATAACATCAGGGAAATAAATGCCAATCAAAACCACAGTGAGGTACTAGGTCACACTCACTTGGATGGCTGTAATCAAAAAGACAGATAATCATGAGTGTGGGCAAGGATGTGAAGCCATTGGAACCCTCAGACGTTGCCGGTAGAATTGTAAAATGGTACAATCACTGTTGGAAAACACTCTAGCAGTTCCTCAAAATGTCAAACATAGCGTTACCATATGAGCCAGCAATTCCACTCCTAGCTATGTACCCAAAAGAAGTGAAAACCTCTGTTCACGCAAAAACTCCAAAAAGTGGAAACAACCCAAATTCTCTCAACTGATGAATTGATAAACAAAATAAACAATTTTATTTTGCAATAAAAATGAATGAGGTACTGATCCATGCTATAATATGGGTGAACCTTGAAAACACTATTCTAAGTGAAAAGAGCCGGTCATAAAAGGCCACAGATAGTATGGTTCTGTTTTTATGAAATGTCCCGAATCGGCAAATCCAGAGAGATGGAAGGTAGATTAATCACATCGGGCTGGAAGGGTTGACAGGAATAGAGTAAGGGGTATGGGTTTCTTTTGGGGGTGAGAAAAAAATGTTCTAAAATGAATTGTGGTCATTTTCACACAACTCTGTAGAAATATAAAAACATTTATATTTAAATGTTTAAACTATTTAAATAGTTTATTTTAAATAGGTGAAATGTATAGTATGGGAAGTAGGTCTCAATTCAGCTGTTAAAAATAGTCACAGAGTACATATTGTTTATCATCCATTCTAATAGGCACGGTGCCACTGTATTTGTCATGGATAATATCTGCTCACATGGAACTTATATGACAGTGGGAGGAGACAAGCTTTACGCCAGTAATGAAATGAATAGAATAATATCAATTATGATGAGTGTTGTTGGAAAGCAAAACACAATGGTGAGGGTGGTGAGGCATTCTATAGACCGGGCTGGTCAGGGAGGCTCACTGAGGAGGAAACACTTGAGGCAGAGACCTGAATATTAAGAAGGAGCCAACTACATGGAGGTCTGGGTTGGGGGTCATGTCCGTGCAGAGGAGACAGCCAGGGCCAATGCTCCTGAGGAACAGAAAGCTGCTGGTGTCAATAGTCTAGTTAAAGTGGTTGAGCTTGAGGTTAGAGAGAATGATCTTAAAGCTTATTTTGGTGCTGCCATGTCCCTGCTGAGAAGCTACCGGTAGCTCCCATTTCCTACTGTGTTCACACAGATTTCTTCTCTGGGCTTTTAAAGGCCTCTACCCACTTTCCCTGAGATACTTTTTCTATCATCTTTCCTGTTCTGTCCCTTAACACAGACAAACTGGACTTCCCATTGTTCCCCAGGTATTATGCTCAGTGCTTTCCTGTTTCTGTGCCGATCTTTCCACTTGGAATATTCACCTGACCTCCTTGCTGTTCTGGAAATCCTAGCTCCTCTTCTTCTTCTTCTTTAAGATTTTATTTATTTATTTGTCAGAGAGAGAGAGAGAGCGAAAGCAAACACAAATAGGCAAAGCAGCTGGGAGAGGGAGAAGCAGAATCCCCGCTGAGCAGAGAGCCCGATGTGGGACTCGATCCCAGGACCTGGGATCGAACCTGAGCTAAAGGCAGACGCTTAACCAACTGAGCCACCAGGTGCCCCACCCAGGTGCCCCAGGCCCAGTTGAAGGCACATCTCGGTGTCACCTCTTTGCTATGCCTTGCTCTGAAAGTATAGGTAAAATGTAGATATAGTTTGCCCAAAATTCTCTTAGGAAATTTAATTAGTTTTTCTTTTTTTTTTTCCCCCTCCTTTGGGGGATTTAATTATTATTCTGTAGCATCTCAGATGGCCTCATTCTATATAAATAGTCATTAAATATCAGTTGAATCCTGAAGTATTTTATAGACATGCAATGTATATAAAGAGAACAGTCTAGGGGCGCCTGGGTGGCTCAGTCGTTAAGCGTCTGCCTTCAGCTCAGGTCATGATTCCAGGGTCCTGGGATCGAGCCCCGCATCGGGCTCCCTGCTCGGCGGGAAGCCTGCTTCTCCCTCTCCCACTCTCCCTGCTTGTGTTCCCTCTCTAGCTGTCTCTCTCTCTGTCAAATAAATAAATTAAAAAAAAAAAAGAGAGAACAGTCTAAGCACTGGAGAAAAATTACAAAAGAATTCTATCCAGTCAATAAAGATGGCTAACAGTGTATGGTATATTCTATAAAGGAGTATGTATGGGTAAGGAGCAGTGATCTAGAATTGATGAGTTATTTGAGTGTGGATTCTAAAGTCCCGGGCTTCCTGGGAACTAGCCTAACCCTTATCTTTAAGGGTTTCAGACCTTGGCATCACCAGCCAGGTCATTCCTTCTGACTTTGACTTCCATGCAAATTCTTGGTGTGAGAGTCACAGAGTACACAGTGTGACTTTGTCCACGCAGAGCTAAGTCTCAGGTCATCCTATGACCACTTCTCATGGAACCCAGGGAACGCCAAGGACCCCGCCACCTGTGCTCATCTTCCTGGGGGGGAGGGGCGGTCAGTGGAAGTCCTGTGTCTGTTGGAGCAGTGAGAACAGCGCAGAAAGTTCCCTCAGTGAAAAAAATGGGTCAGTTGTTAAGAGTTGTTTTCAGATCGCAGGCAAATTTTACT
The DNA here is from genome assembly GCF_002201575.2 of Neomonachus schauinslandi. Classification (NCBI taxonomy): domain Eukaryota; kingdom Metazoa; phylum Chordata; class Mammalia; order Carnivora; family Phocidae; genus Neomonachus; species Neomonachus schauinslandi. The sequence continues at coordinate 17,648,434 of NC_058415.1, forward strand.
GTTTGTGTGGAATCAGCGGGCCGTAGCAAAAGTAAGCAGGTTTGGTGCTTATGAACATCCTAAAACTCAGGATAATGGAAGCAGTAGAATCTTGTGATGGTCAAAGGCTCGTGGCAGGGTTCACCTGGATTGGCCATTTTGAAGCACTGAAACGCAGGAGTTAAATTGGCACGAAAGGAGAGATTGCAGGCTCTGGGACAAACCGACATAAAATTAAGCCCTTCGGCTTAGTCCTTAAGGAGTGGCTTCAGAAATATCCTTGGAGATAGGAAGTAAACTCAAGACAAATAGAGCAAATGTCCATTGGGAATTAACTCCATTATAAAAGGAATGCTCTCTTGTTGGGGTGACATGGCCAGAAGCCAGTCTCTCAATCGAGATGGGTCTCCCTATCTGAGCTTTTCACTTTGATCAGATCTAAGCCTCAAATGACCAGTCCTTCAGACCTAGACAGAGGGAAAGGTGAGTTGTATTTTCTGGGTCAGATGAAAGGGAAATGGGAAAGTGCGGTGTTCTCAAGCTGTATACAGTTCTAGGGTAGCACTCTTCTCTCCTCTCAATTGGGATGGTCTTCTGTAGCTAAGCCCCTTGTTACTTCTTGTTTGGACTATTGCACCAGTCCTACCCTGCCCCCATTGTCTTCTCCTTCAAAGCTTGCCACATTTTCTCAGCACCCAATCTGGTCAAAAAGACTACTTCTTCCTCTTCTTCTTCTTCTTCTTCCTTCTCCTCCTCCCCTATTCGAAACATAATTCAACCTAAACACTTTGCCATTCTTTGCACATGAACTGCCATGCCCTACTTTTCTGCCCCGACTCATGTCATTCCTGCTGCCTGGACATCCTCATGTGCAGGGCTCGTTCTGCAAAGCCCTTCTCAGATGGTATCTCCTAGAGTTAAACTGCCTGTGGCAAAAACCTCCTTCCTTTAAACTCTCATTGAAATTTGTGTGCTGCTTTTCCCTGGCATTTGACATATTTAGGTTGTATTCAGTGTATGTATGTGTGTGCGTGTGTGCACATGCTAGATAGCCATCTCCTTAAAGACGGGATTTTTTTTCTGGTTCATCTTTGTTTTGCATATGGCGCCTAGAAGAGTGCACTCTACCGTTAAAACACCCTTAGAAAAATATTCTGAAATGGATAAATGGCTGTGAGTAAATAAAGTTGGAGGATAAATCAAAACTGCAGCAGACATGAGTATGTTCCACTGAATATTTCTGGCTCTCCTCCTAGCTGTGTGATAGGATTATACTTCCCTATTTTTGGTGTCAAGGGGGGCGGGGCATGTAACCTCCATCAGCCAACATCGAAATGTTGAAAATGTGAGCAGAAGTGACATGTGTCCCTTCTTCAACAGCGTGTGTGTGATTTGCTGTGATCTGCAAAGCTCCAGGTGGTGGATGCACCATTAGCCAGGGGCCTTATGGGATCTGATGAACAGCACTTCCAGCCAGAGCATGATGGACATGTAATATGAACTAGAACCAAGACTTTGTTGTTTTAAGTCACTGAGATGCATGGGTTCATTTGTTCCCTGCCGTGGAACCTTGCCCATTCCAACTGAGGCAAAAATACAACAGCTTTTCTCCTTAGCCTTGCACACAGCATAGGCTAATGTATGTGATGGAAGGAGGAAGAAAAGATAAAGTGATACTCTGGATAAGAACCCTGTGACTTACTAGGAAGACCTCAGTGGTCTCGTCTACGTTTTCTTCATTATACAAGTGATAATTAGATGGGTTCAAAAAAAAAAAAAAGTCAGAAGCCAGCTATTAGGTATTTCCAAATGTATGTCTTTCCAAATGTATGTATGCGGTTCTGTTGCTTAGAGATTTGCATTTCCTGAAGGAAACCCTAAAGGTACCAGAGCTTAATTGCACCAAGTTGCTCCTGTCTGGCCTCGCCAGGTCTCTGGATGAAACTCGTTCTGTGGGTTCAGATGTCCCTGTTCAGGACCTGGAAGCCTCTTTTAGAAAATGGAAGGTTTGGTCTTTTCCAAGAAGATAGAAACTTAGCGTATTGCAGTTTGTCTTTTATCTTTCCCTGTGAAATGAAAACAACGTGCTACCTTTGTACCGCGAATGATTGTTTAATAGGGAACGTGCTTTCTGCTGGCCAATTGAGCTTGCTTCTGCCTTCTCGGAGGGCCACACTGTGCTCTCAGAATTATGACACCCACTGCTGCAGAGTCCACTTAAATTTGCCACCCCGTTCCTCTGGCCGGAATGCCTTAGTTGTTAGAGAACTGGCTTCACATACGTGGTATCTGTGCGCTTACTGATTTATGTGATGTGGACACAGCGGGGAACATCTGAGATTTAAAATGTTATGGCCTGAATTTTCCAACTGTTGAAACGAATCCAAAGCAGCAGATTTTTCTTCTTTGGCAAGACAGAATTGAAGCAACATGCAGTGATTTGGTTCGCTGATTTGCGAGCTGTTAAAAATCAGAATAACTTACAACGAGGAGAGTAAGTGCTGCATAATGTGAAAAATATTCTAAAGGTCACATGGTTGTGCGGTCTCAGACAAGTTAAGCACCATGACACTAGAACTATCTTGAATAAATTTGAAACGCTGCATGTGAACATGTGAAATTTTTATTTTTTTATTTTTGTTCAAATAGCCTGTTACTAAAGTAGTCAGAATCTTACTTAGTTCACGCCACCTCGGAAGAGACCAAGGTTGTCATGAACCCAGAAGGTCCTTCTTCTCCTGCCTTCTAATCTCTCATCAATGGAAGCCATCCCGGACATTTACTTCCTTCACTTGTCATTGTTCCCTTTGCCATCAGTCTGTCTTTTGACATTCACTGCAAATATTTCAGAATATCCTCACTATGCTAAGTACTCTGCTAAGCCTTGGAGATGCAGCTGGGCACAAAAATCTCTACTTCTGGGAATTTAAATACTCCTAGGAGGAGTGTACCGGCGTGCTTCGAAACAAATCACCCCAAACCCAGTGGCTCAGAACAAATACTCATTATTGCTGGGAGGCTGTGAATGGACCGGTTGGTTCTTCAGGCAACTGGTGGGTCAGCCAGGGCCCCGTTTGTCTTGGATGCCTTCACTCATGTTCCTAGCGGCTGGTGCTGGCTGCTGGCTTGGATTGTGGGGGTGACTGGCCGTGTGCCTCCCATTATCCATCCCAGGCTGGCTTGGGCTGCTTCTTCCCATTGGGACAAGTAGGTACCCCAGCAGCCAGAGAGAGGAATCCTTCCAGCGTGAGCCCTTTGCAAATTTCTGCCTGTCTATTCTGTACTACCATTCCCAAGGTCAAAACAAGCCACGTTGACCAAGCCCAGCTTCAAGAGGTGGAGACATAAACTTCACTCCTTCATAGGAAGAGATGCAAAGAATGTGGCCATATTTTGCAATCTACCCCAGGGAGATTGTTGATAAGCAGTTGAAAAGAAAAGCACAAGTATGTCTGTTGGTAGCAAGTGCTGTGGACAGAAAGCAGGGAAGGGGGAATGTCTGCCCATGGCTAGGGAAGTTTTCATGGAGAAGGTGACATGAGTAAGGAGCTGGAGAAGATGAGGTGAAGAAATGAGGCTTACACTTATCTGGGGGAAACCCATTCTGGTAGAGGACCCAGCCAGTGCAAAGGCCCTGGACAGGAGAGAGACTGATACGTTGAAGGAAGAATAGGAAGACCAATGATGCGGAGTCGGGTAGCAGATGGGCTGGGGAGGTCGATCCTATAGATTGGTGCTTCTCACATTTTAATGTGCATGGAAGTCTCTTGGGGATCTTGTTAAAATGCAGATTCTGATTTAGTAAGTCCAAGATGGGCACCGAGGTTCTGTAGTTCTAATAAGCTCTTGTGGTTCTTACCGGCTGCTGCCACTGGCCCGAGGACCACACTTTGAGCGAGGCTGCAGGTCTTTGTGGGCCAAGCAAAGTAAGCAGATTTTCTCTGAGGGGATAGGAAGGCCATCGGACAGTTTCTGGCAGAGCTGTGACCTGTTCTCTACTACGTGATAAGAGAAGGAAATGTTTACATACGTACCATGCTAGGAGATGGAGACATCATGCAGCCCAATGTGGAGGAGAATGCTGTCTGAATTTAGCTTGCCATAGCTTCAATCATCTGAATGTCCTTCCCTCTCCAGGGCTATGTCCTTACACTCTGTTGGTAAGTAAGCAAGAGATCTATCTCTGGACACCTCTTACCCTATCCCACTCCCATCCCAGATCTGTTCTAGAACAAACTGGCTCCGTTTCCTTACAGTCACCCAAATCCTGATTACTGGAGCCGTTCTTACTTGGCCCTTTCTTTTCCTGATCCTCAGCCCTCTTGACTCAGTGGTTCTCATTCCCTGGCTACACATTCTAGTCACCTGGGAGCCTTTACTGATCTTTAACTGGCCTTAGGTGGGGTCTGGGCATCAATATTCTTCAATATGCAGTCAGGGTTGAGAACAACCACTGTGCTCTATTCTTCCTGGGTGCCTGATATGTTGGTAGATTCCCCCAGAGCTCACTCAGAGCTTCTCTTTCCCTGAGGGATCCATTCTCTACCTGCCCCCCCCCCCGCAACTCCGGCCTCAGCCTTCTCTGTTTTCATTTCCATCAGAACATATGAATCATTAGCTCATTTTCACCCCCATTGCATTTTGATGATTCCAGCCTCACTAGTCAGATTTTGCTAAATTTCAATGTATGTGTTCGGAGAGGGGGATGATCTTTGTATAGATACACATATACATAGCTTCCACATAGAGTGTCCATATTTGTGCTTTTTTTGGTGTAATGGGTATCGAGAGGCAATGGGCACATAACAGACCTTTAAGTGAACTCTAGGATCTTACCCAAGGGACAGGATCCCAGGAACATGGGCTGGAAGATCATTTGGCTCCAGGTTTGATATTTACAGAACAACTCCCAATGAGCTTATACATACAGTTTTGTGCTCCGGTTGAATTGAAATACAATGTCCGTTTGAAAACTTCCATCCCTTGTCTCATTACTACACTGTTTATAGTAAGTACACTACGAATGAGTGTGCATTGAACATTCTGAAACTCTCCGATGAATAGCATAGTATTTTTGTATTAAATAAATATGCTACACATTTTAGCATTTCTTTATCTTATAGTACAACAGGAAGCTCAAAATATGGAAATGGCCTGGGATCTGTCTCAGCCTTTGAGAGAGGTCCTTCTGAAACCCTATGGGATTCCTGAGAATGTTTTTTTTTTTTTTTCCTTTGAAATCAGCCAATAGGTATATATGTCTTATTTGAAGGTCCTGCTTGTTTTTTAATGACTTTGTTTTCTAATCAGAGTAGGAAATAGAGAAAAATGAAAGGCTGTGCAAAATATTATCTGTAAATTGTATCACAAATTCGCTGTATCATGATGTACCCGGAATGACTTGTCTGTGCACCATTAACTTGTAACAGATTTAAACTAATTATTAACTCAACCAGATGGGTTTACTTGAGTGTTATCATAAAGGACTTTGTGATGAGAGAGGATGGTAAGGTTCCATAAAATTTATTGCTTGGATCTTGCTGGATCCAGCATTCCACTAAGGCATTGCCTTTGTCCCCACATTACCATATTGTATGTGGTTATTCCTTGTAGTTGGGAAGAAAGTGTGAGGGGGGGACATAGGGGGCGTATTAATCAATGGTAATTTGTTTCTCTTGAAGGAAACGCCACTTCCAACATTCTTTGGCTTGAGAGGGGTCCTAATAATGTCCCCTAAGCTGTGAATGCCCCTTAGTTAGAACCGTTGGGTTGTAGAGTTGTGGGCAATGGTGTCACCTCGCGTCACCTCCCCCCCCCTTTATAAAGATGAAAGAAACTGAGGCCCAAGAAGAAGAGGCATGGATAAAGCACTGGACCAGGTATTCAGTAGACCTGAGTTCTAGCATCTTCAAGCTCCAATTATAAAAGTGACCCCATGAGAGTTCCTTAATAATGTGGAGAAGCTTTTCTAGTCATCTTGATCTTTTGTAGGATGTCTACACATTTCTTTAATGATGATTGCTAATAATGTTTGTATTTTTCAGGGGCTGTGCGTCTTTAGGAGATAGGCATATGGAAAAATTTTGTTAAGGGAGTTTGAATATATAGGTATGTGGTGTATGAACAAATAAGCCGATTTGGGGGGCACTATTCTTTTTCTCTAGTTCTGTGAAAATCTGACTATTCAACCCTTTTTATTAAACTACCTTGAAGGGAAATGTTGGATATTTTTTCCTGCTGTTGATACAGCAAAATGTCAATTTTACCATTGTGGCTGTTGAGTAGGAAGGGAAATGATTGATCTAATGGCTAAAGCACGAACATTTTGGTGGGTCCCTGGAACCAGAGAACCCTTTGCTGAGTAAAGTCAGAAGGCTCATTTGGGGAATGGTACGTGTATTAATCACTTTTGCAAGTAGGAATATGGCCAGGTTATGGGGGTGCTGTTACCCATGCCTGCCAGCTAAACTCCCGAGTTCCTTGGCTGATCCTGACTTCATTATGGGATTTTGTTAAACTGTGCAATGAGGGGTGAGTTGCTGCATCCATCGCATTGAGCATATAAGTTCCTTTTATAGATCTCTGGAAGTTATGCAGTAACAAAAACAACAGAATAGAGACATACCAGCATATCTACTGCAGCCATGGTAAGAATTGAAATTAACACGATACATTTGAAATGGGAGTAAATGCTTGTGGCCTCCCAGACCATTCTCCACCCTGGGTCTTTATCACTTCAGTTTATTGGGGCTTTAAAGCTATTTCACAACTTAGCTACAGAATGTTGGCATGTTTGAACTAAGAGGGAGGAAAACCGTGAAGCCCTGTTCTTCTAAATTGCCTGCATCTGTTTGAACTATACAAATGTAGCAATCAGGCAGGATCCAGTGTTTGGAATATTAAAATAATTCATGGGTTAATTTTCAGTCCCATGGTAGCCTCAGAGAGAAGGTGAATATATATCAAATACACTTTTTCTTCATTTATCCATCTATGAGGTATTTGTCCAGATAAGTGTATGTCTTCAGTTCCTGCAAAAATCTGTAAACATTGCAATGATTCTCTCGGCAAAACATTATATTGGGTTTATCTTTTATGTCAACAGTAAGTACTTAGGAATGATAGAAGAGAGAGAACTTAAAACTCAATCTACTGCACCGAGTACATTTTCTTAAACATCCCTTCTAACTTTCTATTTTATGGATACAAACATTTACTTGGTAGGCATAATGGTTATTTAAACTCTCTTTTTGGGTTTATTTGACATATATTTAAGACCCAGCAGGCTGCTGAGATAAAGGTCAATGGGTGTTTTACGGTAAGAAAAAAAATTAAGGCTTGGCACTTTAGCCAGGCTCAGGAATTGTTGAGATAAAGATATTAATCCTAAAGTTAATCAGGTTGGAGTTGAACCTTTAATGAAAATTGAAAATATGACTCCCAGCACCAATTATGATATTCTTTAGGCTACTTAGGTTTGGTATAGGATAGTGAAAATGGCACTGAGCGTGGTGTCAGAAAAATCTGGTTTCTGTCTCAAAAGGTTGGGTAAATCCCCGAAGTTAGCTGGGCCTCAGTTTTATTATTTGGAAAATCAGGACAGTAATTCTTATTTCACAGTATTCAGTCACTCACTCATTCATTTTATAAGTGCTTATTGGGCCCACTGTGTGCCGAGCACTATGATGGGTGTGGGCAATATTGCGATATTTTAAAAGTTAGTGAAGAAATAAACAACTTGACCAGAGAGAGAGTAACTGGGAAAGTCACTTAGTAGGGAGCTCAGAGAAGACTTTTTCTGATGAAGTGATGTTGGAGCTAAGATCTAAAAGAAAAGGATTAGGCAATAGGAGATTGGAAAAAAGGGAATCCCAGGCAGATGGGATAGCAAGTGCAAATATCCTGAGGCTAGGTAGAAGGCCAGTGAATGAGGAAGAGGTGTTAGGAAATGGTGCTAGAAAGGTAGACAGGAGGCAGATCTGATAGCTCCTCATGGGCCAAACAAAGACATTTTTGATTTTACTATGAAGTAACTGGCCAGTTTTACCAAGAGGTATGATATTATCTTAATTACTCATATTAAACGATGTATGGAGAAGCACTTCAGAGATGGAAACAGCATGTGAATATACGCAATTAATTGTTACCTGGCATGGAACAAGACAAAAACACGTGGCCCAATGAGTTATTATTTATCCTGTTTATAAGGTTGTAAAATTCTTAAAGTGGGCAGTGGGGCTAAAACACACAGATAATCCAAAACACCGGCATTCTTTTTACATGTTTTGGGGCCAAGTATGTGTGTGGAGGTGAGAGGCAGTAGACCTACCCTGGTAGTATTTTGCTTAAGCCAGTGTTCAAATTTTGTTGCCTGTGACCCATGCATCTACTGAAGAACTGGATGTTCTCAACTGAGAACGAACATGGTGTGAAATATTTTGCCCTGAGGTGATTGAAAGGCTAGATGGCCCGTGTATGCAAAATTGTGAATTTGTAGCTTTTGAATATCATGGACAGATAGCGTGAATAAAGCACTGAGTCACAGATTTTTATTTACTTTCAAACCACTTATTTTAAGTGTGAGGTTAACAGCACTTAGGAGCCCCTGAGCCATTTATGTGTCCTCATCTTTGTTTCAGAATTGCCAGCCATATTTTTAGAGTTTCTAGTCGTAGTTCATTTAGCACAATCAGTCATATTTTGTTGTGACTGAGGTTGCCATGTTAGTGGAAAGCAGTACTTTACTAAGAAATGTCGAAATACTTCATTCCTTTGATATAAAGCTTTGTATCTTCTGAGTGATTCTCAGGGTTGCTGTTTGCATTGTGTAATTCCAAGTACTGAAACAGTTGCCATAGCTTTAGGGAAGCTTCTCAATTGAGGAAAGTCAATTTGATAATGTATTTTCACCCAAGCAACTTCTTAACTTTTTGCTTTTTCATTTGCATCACCTTTCCAGTAAACTCACTTTGATGACTGAGCTTTTCCTTACGGATTTTAAAGAAAAATTGGATCAGGTTCATTGAGATATCACTCGCGTACAGTAAAATTCACATACGGCCCTATAAGTTCTGACAAATGCATGTAGTCATGTAACCTTCTTCATAATAGAGAACAATTTTGTCACCTCAGAAGACTTTTGTCGTACTTCTTTGTAATCAGCCTCTTGCTGTTACCCCCAACTCCTGGCAGCTGCTAATGTATTTTCTGGTCTGTATTGCCTTTTCTAGAATGTCATATAAATAGAATAATACAGTATGCAACCTTTTGAGCCTGGCTTCTTTCCCTTGCTATAATGCGTTTGAGATTCATCCCTGATTAATTAATCAGTAGGTTGGTCCTTTTTATTGATGAAAAATACTCTGTTGTATGGATGTACAAGTTTGTTTATTCCTCCTCCAGTTGTAAGACATTGAGTCATTCCTAGTTGTCGGTGATTATGACTAAAGCCACTACAAATATTCATGTACAAGTTTTTGTGTAAACATAAGTTTTTGTTTTCCTTGGGGACAATATTTAGGAGTGGGATTTCTGGGTCATCTAGTAAGTGAATGTTTAGTCTTTCAAGAAGTTGCCAAACTGTTTTTCAAGGATTCCCAGCAACCATGTATGAGCCTTCCATTTACTCACATCCTCACTATCACTTGGTATTGGCATTTTTTCTCGTTTTCTCTATTTTAATAGATGTTTACCTGTGGCATCTTTAATTCATACAACTGGCCAGTACCTGCCCAGAGTGGCAGAGCTTCATGAACTATAAAAGTAGGACCCAACCTCCCATCTGCCTAGATGCAGGACTTCCCATCTGGCTGGAAACCTCACCTACTTTTCCTCTGCCATTATGTTGTATCTTGTGGTCATTTATCGCCTGTTCTGGGTCCAGTTTGGGGGGGCACTACCCTGCAAGGGCTACCTCTGTTAATCCCCAGGAAGGACCAAGATGGGGACAAATGTACAAAGCATCTGTGAACAGCCATTACAAAGATATGGGGGAGCTTATCCTCCTAATAATTTTTTTTAGTAACTGGAAGTTTGTATCTCTTCATCCCCCTTATCTATGTCACACATCCCCCACCTATATCCCCTCTGGCCACTGCCGATTTGTTCTCTGTATTTAAGAGTTCGTTTGTTTGCTTTTTAGATTCCACATATAAGTGAAATCATATGGTATGTATCTTTCTCTGTCTCTCTTATTTCACTTTGCATAATACCCTCTAGTTCCATCCATGTTGTAGCAGGATCTTATTCTTTCTTATGGCACATCTTTATCCATTCATCCATCAGTTGGGTTGCTTCCGTATCTTGGCTATTTTAAATAAGGATGCAGTGAACATGGGGATGCATCTGTCTTTTCAAGATAGTTTCTTTGTGTCCTTCAGATAAATACTCAGAAGTGGAATTGCTGGATCATATGGTGGTACAATTTTTAATTTTTTGAGGAAGCTCCATACTATTTTCCATGGTGATTGCACCAATTTACATTCCCACCAAGAGTGCACAAAGTTTCCCTTTTCTCCATATCCCCGCTAACACTTGTTATTTTTTGTGTCTTTGATTCTGACTGGTGCGAGGTGATCTCTCATGGTGGTTTTGATTTGCATTTCCTTGATGATGAGTGATGATGAACATCTTTCCATGTGTCTTTTGGCCATCTGTATGTCTTCTTTGGAAAGAATGTCTATTCAGGTCCTCTACCCATTTTTTTATTGGATTGTTTGGTTTTGGTTTTTTTTTTGGTGTTGAGTTGTATAAGTCCTTTATTTATTTTGGCTGTTAGCCCCTTATCAGATCTATCTTTTGCAAATTCAGTAGGTTGCTTTTTTGTTTTGTTGAGGGTTTCCTTCACTGTGCAAAAGCTTTTTATTTTGATGTAATCCCGATAGTTTATTTTTGTTTTTGTTTCCTTTGCCTGAGGAGTCTGTATCCAGAAATACGTTGCTAAGGCCGATGTCCAAGAGATAACTGCCTATGATTTCTTTTAGTAGTTTTATGACTTCAGGTCTTTAATCCATTTTGAGTTTATTTTTGTGTATGGTGTAAGAAAGTGGTCCAATTCCATTCTTTTGCAGGTAGCTGTCCAGTTCTCCCAGTACCATTTGTTGAAGAGAGACTGTCTTTTCCCCCTTGTATGTTCTTACCTCCTTTATCATAGATTAATTGACCATATAGTTGTGGGTTTATTTCTGGACTCTCTGTTTTGTTCCATTGATCTGTGTGTCTGTTTTTGAGCTAGCATCATACTGTTTTGATTACTTAGCTTTGTAGTATGTCTTGAAATCTGGGATCGTGACACTTCCTAGTAAGTGTTTTATTTTTTTTTTTTAGTTGAGAATGACAAAGCCATCAACTTTCCTGAATACACTTCGTCTCTATCACACATTTTGAATGCTCACAGCCTTTACACCCAAAATCTTCCCTTTTAAGAGTAAAATATGTCATTTCAAATGCTGTAAAGCTCAAAATAGCCTCTGTTTACCAATATGATAAAATATTCAGATTTCTAAATCTGGTTAAACTAAATTCATTTTTCCAATTTTTTTTGAAGGCGAGGAGGGCTTTGGAATAATTAAAGAAATGAATAAAAGAGCAAAGCATGCCAGTTACACTAGTACTGAAGTCAAATTAGAGATTTTTCTCATTTAAATGTATCTTAATTAATTAGATAGGAATATCTGAATGGAGATTGCCAAACTCAGAGTAAATTGTTTTATTTCTGCAGAATGAGATGGATGGGTTAGAACAGTGGTTCTTCACCTTGGTTTGTATTAGAATCACCTAAATATTGATACCCTGGCCTTAACTCAGATGCTTAAGTTTGAAGCTCTGGGGTGGGTGTGGGGGGGACAAACATGAGTATTTTATTTAGTGCCCATATAATTCTAATGTATGACAGTTGTTGAGAATCATTGAATCTAAAAAGAAGATTTACCATTCCAGGAGTAATTCCAGAAACATTTCCACCTATCAAAATACGTACTCTTCTCTGTTTGTTTCCATATATGTGGAAATGCTTCAAGTTGCTAAGGTGATCAGTAAGGAAAAGAATACAGACCTAAACGCGGGCTATGTGTGCTCCTTCTCCCTCGGCCTCTCTTGGACGATTTCCTTTGTGGGAGTATGATGTGTGTCTTACAAGCAGGTGGAATAGCTTAAATATTAAACAATAACTTCTTTTAGTTTCTCCAGAAATTACTTACAGATGGGTTTTTAAGAACTTTGTAGAAGAATAGCTGATTATAAATAGCAGTAGTGAATGTTCTTATCTGGAGGAATATACAAGGATTATTTTACATGAAGGACAGAATTATTCGTTTTGGACAAAAAGGGACTGAAGAACATAAAAGCCTAATGCCATTTACAGCTCATTCTTGAAGAACTGTTACACATAGCGTTTATGTCGGATGCTGAACCCAATCGTTATCTCTAATATACTAATAGGAAAAATTGAGTTCCTTTGGGGGAAATATTGTGATTGAGTACAGAAGACATGACTTTCAAACTTGCACTTGACACAGTGGGGTTGTCAGCGTCAAGTCAGAAAGTTCTCTGCAGGGACACCTGGGTGGCTCAGTCCATTAAGCATCTGCCTTTGGCTCAGGTCATGATCCCAGGATCCTGGGACCGAGCCCCACATCAGGCCCCCTGCTCATCGGGGAGCCTGCTTCTCCCTCTCCCACTGCTGCTCCCCCTGCTTGTGCTTTCTCTCTCTCTGTCAAATAAATAAATAAAAATCTTTTTTTTAAAAAAGAAAATTCTCTGCATTTTAGTAGAGAGTTTGTTTTGTTTGCTTTATCTGCAGCATCTTTGGATCAGTGCTTGGCATATCATACACATTCAGTAAATACTTAATATCTAGGAAGGCTGTAAAAGTATAGAGTAAAATATAGAAAATGACATTTAATATTCACATTGACACTGACACTTAAGAAATCAAAAATATAGACTGGAGGAGAATCACATTAAAAAGGGTTTCTGAGGACTCTTTAGTTGGCCAAGTTCATTCTGCTACGAACAGGTCAATTTTAAGCTACTTCTTCAATTAGAAGAACATCACCAAGAGAAGTCATGGGGTCACAGACTGCATCCTGGCTCCATCATACCTGGAATTAACATGTGTTCTGTTCTGGGCTCCAAGTTTTCTGGAGAGGTATTATACATGTTGGCTTGTCTAGGGAAAGCAAGACTTGGGAAGACTTGTTGCATGAGAAAAAAAAAAAAAGGAAAAACTGGGATGTTCAGCCAAGAACAGGGAAGACCTAGTAGGGATGTGTTGGCTGGCTGACTCATAGGGGAGGGATTGACTCTTCCGGGTTGGCTCCACAGGCTAGAACCAGGAGTAGTAAGTGGATTTAGGCTAATTATCTGGGAGAAGTTTCTGACAAATGGGCTACCCCAGGAAATGCAGTGCTGTATACCAATCTGAAGAATGGATTCTGCATCCAATGGGGTGAGTCAGATTAAAATCCTGCTAAAGTTTTTTTTCCAATTCTGATATTCTGTGATTTGCTTTGAGGCAAGTCTCATGTCCCATGTGAATAGTGGGGCAAACTGTAGATTTCTCACTTGAAATTGGGAAAGGTTATTGCTTACTCTGTTTTCTCTGTCTTACATTTCCTTGGTGAAATTGTATCTGTTTCTTGCTTGCTTGGGATTTGAAGTAGGATGTTTTTGATGACTCACTTTTAATGTGAACTACAGGGACCTAGATTCTCCCACACCCTGCTGATCAGGTAGCTTTAAAATGAAATAATGAGGCCTCATATTAGTGAGGGCAAGGAGGTGGGTTGGGGGTGGGAATATTTGAGTGTGCCCATTGGATCACATATGGTGAACCAAAACCCTTTGAATGCATTTTAAGCAGAAGTCAAAGTGCTATAGAAAAGCTTAGAGTTTTGGAGTCAGATACTTTCTCATTTGGGCATGTAACTTACCTTTTCTCATGTTTGGACTCCATTTCCTTCTCCCTAAAATTAAAATACTTCTTCCTTTGTTGGAAAGATTGGAGATAATGTAGGAAAACATCAGTAAGTGGTAGCTTTGGTTATTAGTAGTGTTAACTACATGATGGCTTTGAAGAAACAAGCCATTTGCTAGTTCTCTTTTGCTGGGCAAAATCTTGGTTTTCGGGGGTTTTTTTGAGCATTAGACTTGATAATGCTAATACAGAGCTTAGCAGAGTGCTGGGCCAATACTCAACACTGTTATTATATTGGTACAGTTATTTGGAAATTGATCATCGAATACCCAGAGGGTCCTGAAAATAATGAAATATAAATTGGCTCCAAATACGAATAGTCCAGTTTCGTTTCCTTTGCTTCTCACAGATGTCTACTGAGGTACTAGTTCTACCTTCTAGTGGTTTCCGGTTGTTGCTGTAACAAGTAACCACCCACTTAGTGGCTTACAACAACACAAATTTATTATCTTACAGTTCTGGTGTCCGGAAGTCCTAGCCTAAAATGAAGGTGTCCTCAGAGTTGTATTTCTTCTGGAGAGTCTAGAGAAGACTCATTTCCTTGCCTTTTCCAGCCTCCAGAGAAGGATGTGGATGGCCACATTCCCTGGTTTGTGGTTCCTTCTTCCACCTTCAGAACTAGCAGCATAGCATTTTCAAATCTCTCTCTCTCTCTCTTTTCCTCTCTTTATTTCTCCCCACCCCCCACCCTGCATCTCTGGTCTGTGCTTCCACCTCTCTCTCTCTGACCTCAGCTTCCACGATCACATCTTCTCTGATTTTGCTGCCTTCCTCGTATAAGGACCCCTGTGATTACATTGGATCCACCCAGATAATCCAGGATAATGTCCCCATCTCAAACTCCTCAATCACAGCTGCGAAGTCCCTTTTGCTATATCTGGTGATGTAGTCATAGGTTCTGGGAATTGGGATGTGAACATTTCGGGGGGGGGTGTGTGTGTCACTATTCAACCCATCACATGCCCACATATGTCAGAATATTGCTCTGAAATCACACAGATTAGACATCTTTCCTTGAGTACCCTGATTTAAAGAAAAAGTTATCATAGGGCTTTTGCTCTGAATTTACACACTCTGATGCCTTTTCTGAAAACCTCTCCAAAGAGCTCATATGTTGAGTCTGAACTTAGTGGAACTTAGGAAGAAATCAGAAGTATTCTATGAGCGACTGATTGAGACTAAAGTCTAGAAAAGATAGTCTTCATATTATTTTGTAGCATTCCATGGCCCAGTGCAATGGTATCTAAGATGTGTGGGGCCAGATATTACTTGTTTAACGTGAAATGCCCTTTGAACTTACGAAGATATGCCTTAAAGATACTTTCTCACATGGAGACACTAAAGTAAGTTTCTTTTGCATCTGCTCAAAGTAGATAGAACTATCCCTAGAAAACATCCCCTCTCTGTACAGCTCTTAGGGATACAGTCTTCTGGGTAATTGAGATCTCTGAGTAGCTGTGGTTTTATTTATTATTTATTTTTTAAGATTTAATTTATTGTAGCAAGAGAGTGTGCACGAGCAGGAGGGGTAGAGGGGGAAGGAGAGAGAATCTCAAGCAGACTCCACGCTCAGCATGGAGCCCGACTCAGGGCTCCAACCCAGGACCCCAAGAATCATGGCTTAACCAACTGTGCCACCCAGGCGCCCCTCGTTAGCTGTGGTTTTAAATTCATCCTTAGAAACCTTTTATTTTATTTTATTTTTATTTTTTTAAAGATTTTATTTATTTATTTGACACAGAAAGAGACAGCGAGAGAGGGAACACAAGCAGGGGGAGTGGGAGAGGGAGAAGCAGACTCCCCGCTGAGCAGGGAGCCCGATGTGGGGCTTGATCCCAGGACCCCGAGATCATGACCTAAGCCGAAGGCAGACGCTTAACCAACTGAGCCACCTAGGCACCCCGAGAAACCTTTTATTTTAAACATCTCTTAGAGTAGTTAAGAACATATGCTCTGGAGTTAGGCTTCCTGGGATCCACCTGAGCTTCACCCTTTGCTAGCTGTGTGGCCTAAGTCAAATTCTTAAATTTTGTGAGCTTCTGCTTTCTTGCGTGTAACTTGGAAATCATGATACTTACTTCAGTCTGTTGTGTGATGAGAATGCAGTGCAGTAATGCCTGGCACTTAGTCTGTACTCTGTAAATATTAGCTGTTCATCAGATATCTGCATTGACTTGCCTTCTCATTTAATATTTAATGAACTCAACAGCCTTGTTATAAATATCATTTTTGTTCAGTGATTCCAAGAGGTCGTTGACTATGAAGGGACAAGGGAGGGAACTAAGAAACATAAAGGCAGACTTTGGTGAACAAGTGGTTGTTGGTGGTAGATTCTTAATTTTCGGACATGTTTACATGTGGTGACTTTATTCATTCAACATTTAGTAAGCATAAAGCATATGTTACTTTATATGTTAATGTTATGTCCCAGGAAGGGTCATAAAGAAATGAGCAAGAAACTTTGCCAAAGGTCTCCCACAGAGACATGCTCACGATTGTGTTGATTTCCCCCCTGGGCAGGGGTCATTCATTCATTCTGCACGTTTGTTGGGTAAGCCTCGCAGTGTTAAGAGGAGCTAAGATGGGGCACTGTTTCTCCCTCTCACTCTCCTTCTGTGCGTGTGCTCTCTCTCTCTTACTCTCTCTCAAATAATTAAAGTCTTTAAAAAAAAATAAAGAGGAGCTAAGACTAATCCATCAGTGAGTCAAATAAAAATCCCTGCCCTTATGGGGCTAACATTCTAATGGGGGAAGACCAATAATAAATGGGATAAATAAAAATAATATATGTCAAATGGTGAGAAGTGTTACAGGGAAAAATAAATCAGGGAAGGGGGGTATGGTATGCGGGAGGTCATTGAAAGCCTCCCTGAGAAGGGAACATTTGACCAAAGATCTGAAAGCAGAGAGGGTGTGAGTCATAGAGATTTAGAAGAGTATTTCAGGCAGAGGAAAATCAGGTGCAGAGACCCTAAGGTTGAAAGCAGTCATGGCCAATCTCTCTTTGCTTCTATTTTGAATGTTATAGAGTCTGGAACACAGAAGGCAAATTATTATAGTGGTTTTAATATTCTCGGGAAAGCACAGAAGAGGCATCACAGTCAGCATTTAAATGAAGGAGAAGCAGTTTATCCAGGTTGCTGTGTCTGTAAGTGCTAATGGAATTCAGCAATTGGAAGAGGTTGGTCTGCAAGAACAATGGCCTTGGTGACTTGGTTCTTCCCCATCTCACCTGAGGCGGTGGGATGAGGTGTGAGCTGGAAGGTAAATTCCAGCCCCAGGTAACTGGGTTCTTAAGTTTTCCAATCTGTGTCATTCTACAGAACGACAGTAGAGGGGAATTTATAACTTTGCAAGTCACTGTTATTAATGTCTAATTTACATACCTCCAGATGCAGCCATTTTTGTAGAAGGTGGGAGGAGTGTTAACCAATCTCTATACCCCAGGGTGGGCTGGTAAATACTAACAAGTGACTCATCAGGAGGGAGAGAAGCCCTAATTTGTAGTCTTTGCCAATTTTTCTTGATATGTTAATACTTCCGTCGTTGTTGATTTCAAGTCCTCAGTGTGATGTCATTGGACAGGCTGTTGGGAAGATATGAAAATGGATCTCGTAAGCCTATGATGAGCTGGTTCTAGGTCACGGAAGCACTTGTTACCCATGTAATTACCACTATAATAAAGATACTGAATATTCCCAACATTCCAAATTTCTCCAGGTTTTCCAGGTCAATCCCCACTCCACACCCAGATTGTCACTGATGTGTCTTCTGTCATCATAGATTACCTGTCCTAGGATTTCATATCAGTGGAACTACACCATCTGCGTTCTTTTGCGTCAGCATGATGTTTTGAAATTCATCCATGTTGTCGCCTTTATCAGTAGTTTGTTCCTTATTATTGCGGCTCCTTCCACTGTATGGATATACCACAGTTTATTTTTCCATCTACTTGTTGATGGATATTTGCATTGTTTCCAGTGTGGGACTGTTATTAAGAAAGGTGCTGTAAACATTTGTGTATGAGTTTTGTTTCAAAATAGGGTTTCCTTTTTTTTGAGTAAATACCTAGAAATGAAGTGCCTGGGTCATGAAGAGGATGTGTGTTTCATAAGAAATTACCAACGATTTTTTAAAGATGTTGAACCATTTTATACTCCTGCTAGCAATGTGTGAGACCTCCAATTCTCCACCATCTCATCAGAGCTTGGTATTGTCCATCCTTTGAACTGTAACCATTTTGGTGTGTGTACAGTGTTTTTATGATATTAATTTGCATTTGAGCATCTTTTTACATGCTTATTGGCTGTTTGTATATCTTCTTTTGTGAGATGTCTTTTCAAATTTTTGCCCATTTAAAAAAATTTCTGGAGTGGAGATAAATAGCTTTTCAAAAGGGAGTTCAGAATTTGGATAAATGTATAAATTGGACAGGGCAGGAGGGAGAACAAGGCAGACAAGTTTTATTGAGGTGGCCACAGGGCCTTTGACCTTGCTGCTTCATAATCAGGGTGACCAAATTTGATGGGGACTGCCCCAGTTTAAGTATTGAAAAGTTCTGTGTCTCTGGAAACACCTCAGCCCTGGGAAAACCCAACATGGTTCATCACCCTATAGAACTATGTATAAAAAGTTTGCCACCTATATGCCTGGAGTCATTAGACTGGAGGGGATTTTAGTCGCAAGCATTGGTGAGACTGTTGGTAGTGAATGAATTCAGGAAGGCCACACTGCTCCTAATTGGGGTCAAAGCCATTGCAAAACATAAATCTTCTGGCTCCTAACTCTGCTCAGAAGTCAATAGCTCCCTTGTGACATAAGAATTTAGGTACACAGGGAAGGTTCCCTCTTACTAGCAGAAAAACAAAACCAAAAGCAAAAACCCTCCAATAATTGTTTTCTGACAGTGATTGTTTTTAGAAATTATAAACACAATGGTCTCATTTATTTGGCTTAAGTTTTGAATTTCTGATCAAATGCAGTTGTTCCTGGAAGAACCAAGACATTGAGTCTCACCAGTCATTTACACCTTAGTATAAAAGAGTTCATTAAAAAAACTTTTCTAAGAAGAGTTTGGTTTGAGAAAGGGTCATAATAGGAAAATTCTGGGTGCAAGGATGAGAGGCTACCACTAAGGAAGAAAAGGCACAGATGCTTGATAGAATTGGGAGCAAAAGATGAAATTTATTGGCTTAGTGTTGTATAGAGTTGTGTTGCTAGGCAGGGAAGAGTGTTTTGTGCATGACTGTAGAGAAAAGGAGCTTAAGAGGGTCAAGAGGGAAAGAATTACTCTCCTTCCTTTATGTGGGATTAAGGGAAAGGTTGAGCTGTGGCTATTCTCCTACTGATTTTATACTTCGTATATGCCTATGGTTTCTGATTTATTTATAAAACCTCCCTATGTTAGTTACATATTGCTTCTTGTTTTAGCCCTTGTTGGTATTGGGTAACATATAAACACAGTCATCTTTTGTTTTACATTACCCTGGAGGAGCTGGATGGAATGTCTGCTTATAGATAATATTACTGCTTTGTTTTCATACCCTGTCTTTCTTCTGAATAGCTCTCAACATGTTATGACATTTTTCTTCTTAATGTCTATTAAATGCCCTCAGCATGCTCAGTGCTGTTGAAAGACTATGAAAAACACAATTCTCACCAATAAGGGACATGCATATTAATAGACAAGAGACATAAACATGCTTTTAAATATATATATTTAGATATTAAAATGTCTATAACTCTGCAAGGTGACAGATTATTTTGTTTGAATGATGTAGAATGATGGAACTAACTCACGCTACTCCTTAGCTGTTGTAGCAAAAAAGAAAGAAAGAAAAGAATAACGATGTCTCTGCCTACAACCTTCTGAACCATAACCCTGGCAGATTTGGTACTTCAGTAAAAGTGGAATTAAACTATTTTTGCTGAAATTAACCTTGATTGGATAGTCCTGTTATACTCACACCAGAGATTTTGAATCCTCCGTAGGTCTAACGTATGCAATTTTAGCAGCTCGAGGATTCTGATGTTCATAGCAGCCACTCCACAGTCTTTGCTGAGAACCTATTACGTGTTGAGCCATATAGTAGGAGCTGGAAACAAAGTGTAAGCACGACAGATGTGTCTCTGTCTCATCAGAACATACAGGCATGCAGGTGGGGGCGCAGACATTAAACAGATCGTTGTACTGATCGAAGTATAACCACAGGCCTATGTTTTAATGATTCTGTGAGGCAGTGGAACCTCACCTGGCCTGGGGGGTTTGAAGACTTCCTACTTGAGGCGACACATACAGGACAAGGAAGAGGGAAGCCAGGTGGAGAGGGCGGAGGCGGGGAAGAAGCTTGTCCTGCAGGTAAAGGGAACAGCAGGTCTGAGTCAGGGAACTCTTCCAGGCCAGACTCTGAAGGATGGAGAGTCTGTGTGATTTGAAGTGAGCCCGGAGAGCCGGATTCTGCAGGTGCCATGGGTCAGAGGAGGATAATGGTCTTCATTCAATGACTTAGGTAAAGCCTGTAGGGGAGTTCTTGGCATAGCATCGATGTTAATATGATATTATATTATAGTTATAAACTACAGTATTAAGTAATATTCAATGTTAACTATTACTCTTCCTTTTCAGAGCAGAGGGAAGCCCCGACAAATTTTAGGCAGGAGTATGACCAAATTTGCATTTTGTGGCCTTTTTCTGGCTGTGGTGTAGAAAACAGATTTGAGAGAGGAGGCTGGTGCATATGGCTCTGAGAAGACTAGAAGCAAGTGTGTTCATCTAACAGGTGGTCAGAACACAGTGAGTCACCCAGGACCTGGGCCTCACTGGTGCCTAGAACCGTTCATGACTCAGGAGATACCTAACTTGGAGGGTCTCGAAGTTGTGTAAGATTGTGTAAATGTGTAGCTACTTTTTCAGAAGTTTTGAGCTATCCAATTTTAGATTTAGTAGGGAGCCTACTGCAGAATCCACTAGTCGTTCTACTTTGGAAGGCATTCGGTATAGACTATTAAATAGCTTGTAGAATCGTTCGAGAAGGCAAAGCTTTCAGAAATATTCCCCAACGCCACATCACAGCATGGGCCTTCCCAAGAGTTGCTTCTTCGTCCTCAGCAAAAACCTGAGGAATGAGGAAGCTACCCTCTGTTGCCCCCATAGCTCTTTGATAATCTCTTGCCAATTTATCAACAAAACAGGATGTGCAAAACGAATGCGCAGAAAGCTAGCAGCCAGCATTAAGACCTCTACCACCGCAGCCACTAAGCACATGAAGGCCTCTAAGAACCCGGCCCAGGATGCTGTAGTCTGCCTTTGTTTGGCAGAACCTTAATCACATCAGAACCCTGGCTGCAGAGAGTTGAGCTCTTTAGCTCTGCAGTGCAGGAAAGCTCACCGGAAGGATGCTGGAACGAGCCCACCTGTAGGATGCACCATGCAACCTAAGTTCAGATGCTAGCTAGCCATTCAGCAGGGATTTACATTTCCCCCCCTCACCATACTAGCTGTGTACGTGTGGGCACTCCCTGAGCCTCAATAACTTCATTTATCAAAGTGGAGGTAATGATACTTATCTTCCAGGGTTCCTGGGGGAATTAAGTTAAATATGATAACCAGAAGAGCTGTGAGATGCCTGGCACATGGTAGACATTTAGTCAATGAGACATCAGTCAGTCACAGAACACCATTCCCCAACTCTATAGAAGAAACAGTATCCCTGTAAGGAGGAGATAAAGTAGAGCTTCCTGCTAGAGAGATTTCATGGCCTGGAGACAGGTGGCCCTGTAGCAGGTGCACGGACTTTGGGAAGCAGATTTGCCCCCGGAAGAGTATGTGGGATTTGTGTGCACATGCTAGTTCATTTAGTTGTTATTTCTTTCATTTTTAATTAGTTTTTTTAATTTAAAAAATAATACATACACATAAACAATGAAAAGAAAGGCTCTCTTTGTAGTTCAAGTATTCTTCCTGAAATGTCTATGCATATAAGCATATATGTAATACGGATTCTTTCTTTGTTCACCTACAAAAATGGGGTCGTATTTTCTCCCTTCCTCCTCCTCTCTCTTTCTCTCTCCCCTTCCTTCCCCCCTCCCTCCCTTCCTCTCCTTTGAGATAATTTATTTTAGTTCATATAGAACCAAACGCCTACTGATTATAGCTAGTTGTTTGAATGATTCTGCTTTACAAAATTCCTCTAACACCTGTTCTTATACAGAAGTGACTGTATCTGTACAATAAATTTTTAGAAGTGGAAAAGCTGGGTCAAAGGTTAGGTCCAGTTTATAATTTTATTGATATTACCAAATGGCTTTCAAAGCAGTTGTCCCAGGGAATGCTCTTTATCAACGCTGTGTATGCCGCATTTTTGCATACATCCTCCCCAACAGTGTATCATCAGACTTTCTGACTTTGGTCAGTGAAGATGAGGGAAGTTAAGAGGTGATACTAGGGTACACCAAGAGAAATTCTGACCAAGGGATGGAGGTAAGGGATTGCAGGATAGGAGGTGAGAGAAAGTAGGACTGAAATTTAAATTTAGAAGGGAAACCAGTAATCTGACACTCTGTGCCCGGCAAGGACTTGACCAGGCAATGCACCTGTTACTATGTTCAGTCCTTGTAACCACATTCACCCATACACATTTTTATCCCCCATTTGACTCTGACACCCAGTCTCTGTGTCCTTATTTTACAGTTAAGGAACCAAGGCCCAAAATACTTAAGTGATGTATCCAACATCCCAAAGCATGCTAAGTCAGGCCAAGGGTTCTGTTTTCCACCTTCGTACATGCTACATAAGTCCAGGATTTGAGTCTTTACCAAAGAGGCCACAAAGGATCAGAATTATATCTCCAGGGCATATTTCATCCACATTTGAGTTTAATGGCCCAGTTGAATTCAGTTATTTCCTATAATCGGAGAGGTTCCATTATAGTTATGTGGACATGGTCTGAAACTCACGGACCTTTTTCACGCTGGTAATAGGTTCTGTATAAAGTTCTTCCCCAAAGATTTTATGTCCCTTTCCACAAAAACTACTGTGTTTACCCAAGGAGCACTCTTGACAAAAGCTACAGCTTTAAGCTCCTTGGGATTTTAAGATTTTCTTATAAAGGATTACGCAGCCTATTGTGAGTTCTACCCTTAGTCCTCTGGAATCTTAAAATTGTCCTGTAAATCCCTCCTTGAAGCCCTTTTGGACCCTGAGCCTAGCATCTGTGTCCTCTTCCTCATTGTTTGCTGCTGTCTCGGAGTTCCCGATCTTTTCTGTGTACATCTGGGCAATTTCCACTTGAGTTAAAAACGTGTGACTTCCGATTGTCAGATCTAATGATGATTAGAGACATTCATATAGAGTGTAAAGTCCCAGTGAGGGGGGTCACTTTTCAGTGGCACAGTATTTGGGTTGATCATTGTCATTGGAGGTGTGGGATGATGATTGAAAATTGATGGAAAGAAGAGAACTAAAAAAATAAACCTTTTATCTGGAAAATGAAAATGGGCCAATGACTTTTTTTTTTTTTTAATTAAGAAAGCCAACTTTTGAATTGTCCCAATTGGAAAAAATCCTTTTGATGGTCATTGTTTTAGGGAAGAGCCATGGTGTTCTGGAAAAAAAGTCCATTTGATGTATTTGTGAAAAAAAAAAAAAAAAAAAAAAAAAAAGTCCATGTCAAAGAAGGGAATTTGATGGAATTTGGGGGGGGAAAAGAATTTAAAAGTTAAATAACCCAACACCCCACATTATAGGAATGGAAATGGAAACATGTGGGATTTAGCCCAGAAGCCACTTCTGAACAGTGTCAGCCGGAGCGAGAACCAGGCTCTTCTGTCTCCACTTGGTGTATTGTTCAATTTCCATGCATGTGACCCACATCTGATAATCTGCTGAGACAGTATGATTATCTGGGATTTTGTTTGTTTTCCGGAAGTGCCAGTGACATATTTTCAAAGCTATCCTAAACAGACCTAACTGCTTTCAACGCAAGAGAGGGGTGCACAGATGAGAAGATGAGTCTGTTAAAAGAGGTGGCCGTGAAGACAGTGGATTGAACTCCTTTTACACAGGATGCTTAGTTGATAGGTAGGATATGTGATCTTCGCCTCGTTGCAGACACCGCCGTCCCACTTTTACTTTGTGATAAATACATAACTGCCATGTAGTTATACTGCCGACTTAAGTCAGGAAACTAAGTAGTGTTTTCTTTGTGAATGACCAACTGCTCAGGACTTGTTTCAAATTGATGATATAAATAATCTAGCAAGGTCCTTCATTGTACATTTCTCAGAGCAAACAGAATGCAGTGTGTTTTTATAACCAGCTAGCTATTTGATTTTTTTTCTCTTTCCCACATTTAGATATAAATGGATATAGAATTACTTAAAATGCTGCATATAAATTAAACATTAAAAGGGAGATATGGAGAGGCTAAGCTGCCCCATTATAATCTTCAGTTCCACAGTCACTGCCTCAAGGACCCTCCATTTCATGTCACGTGTCCTTCTTTGGAAAAGTGATCACCAAGGTTCAAGTAACATTTAAGCGTAGAGGCAACTGCATAATTTATGGACCTTTTTTTTTGGTTTGGTTTGGTTTTGTGTTCTTATTTTAATGAAACAGGAAAACAGAAGGCTCCCTTTAAGTCCCACTAACTCCCCTTGTGCTTCCCTCCTGTCTTTGCAGATCGGAGCCCTGAAGGACTACTACCACTTCTACCATAGCAGGACGATTAAAAGGTCAGTTCTCTCGAGCAGAGGAACCCACAGTTTCATTTCAATGGAACCAAAGGTAAGAAGAACCAGTTGGGTGGGGACCAAGAGGCGAAAGCTTCTGCATTTTTCATTGGTAATAGCACACTAGGAACTGATGACCAGCGTGAAGGCTCACATTTCGGGAAGCCGTCCTATTATCCTTTGGTGCAGTGTCTTGGCTTCTGCTTTGGACAAAAATAGATGATCACTTGATTTTCACTGAACTACCATTATCATCCCACTGGTACGACAGTCCAGGGGTATCATAAGTATGGGTTCTCATGGAGGAGGAAGGAGTATGTGCAAGGGGAGATACTGATTGATTCAGAGTGTTGAAATGGTAAGAATACCACACCCTCTTACTGATTTGCATGTAGATCTGAGGTTCTAGCCAAATTCCATAGAGGGATCCCTAACAAAATCCTTAGGTCAGGCGTCAGGGCACCATGGATCCTTGCATTTTCATCTGACGTTGACAGAGCCATGCCTTTGGCAGCCTGAGGACTAGATCATGTCTGGGACAGGAGGGATACTGAATACAGAAGGGATAGAAGCTGGCTCCTGGTTTTGAGGTAGGGCTTATCAGGTAATTTTCTTGCACGTTGTCTTTACTCCATGTCCTTTGGGGTTATATAGACAACATCCCCCTGGGAGTACCTAGAAGGAGATATGATACATCCACGTTCTCCCACGCCATTCTGGAGAGGTGGAACAGCTTTGGACTGGGAGATAGGAAGCTGAAGGGTGTTAGGGACAAACCAACCAGTAACTGGCAACTAACAGTCAGGGGGTGAGTTACACACACACATGTCCTTATTAAATTAGAGGGAGGCGTGGACTCTGAGGGGGACCTCCTTGGCCCCCCATATGTGGCAAGTAAAATGGAGAAGACAGCTGTACAGGCCTGCCCCAGTTCCTTTGTGGACTCACTGCTGATTACTTATTGATTAGGAGGGGTTTTTTTTCCACCCCCATTATGTTTTGGATTTGCCATATGAACTCATTTTCACATAAATTGGTGAACAAGTCCCTACAAGTGAGCATGGCAATCTCACCTAGAGATCCCACGAAAATTGTATTCCTCATTAAAGCAAAAAGTCCTTATTTGCATTAATATGCAAATCAGGTTTGCAGTTTGGAGTCCTGCCCTCTGTTATGTGCCATGGTTTGCCTTGTTTAATTTGTTTCTGGAATATTATCACACGGTTGTTCATGATTGTGAAATTGTTATCTTGGTCATTCAAGAAAGCACATTTCTTGTAGGTCCCAACTTTCTATAACCCAATTTTGGATTATAGGAACATCCCCTAAGACTTACACTCCGGTGGCCTGAGGATTGTATTTTTTTTTTTCCCCTTCATTGCTACTCAGAATTGAATGTCTCTGGAAAAGCAATCTGTTGGGATGTTCTTGAATTAGCTAAATTTTTGAAGCAAAGTCACGTTTTTCATCTGCTAAACATTTTTTGGAGCTTTCTTGAACTTTGGTAATTAAAATGATTCCAATTTCATACCTCATGTGTGTAGTCAGTGTGAATTTGAGAAACCAAGTACTGGTTGGTTTGGGAGGTAAGAACAGAATGTAATGAGGCATTGTGTTCATAATGAAGTATTTACTGAATATGGAGTTGCTTCAGTCTTTAATGCCATCTTGGGGAATCTTGGTCTTCATGTCGTCTTCTTTTTTTTTTTTTTAGCTTTATTTATTTATTTGAGAAAGAGAGAGAGAGGGAGAGAGAGAGAGTAGGGGGAGGGACAGAGGCAGAGACCCTTCAAGCAGCCTCCCCGCTGAGCGTGGAGCTTGACGTGGGGCTCGATCCCACAACCCATGAGATCTCGACCTGAGCTGAAACCAAGAGTCAGACATTTAACTGACTGAGCCACTCAGGCACCCCTCCCTGGTCTTCATTCCTTTTCATCTTGGTGCATCAGATAGCTTATGCAGCATCCCACAGAGACCTTGGATGCTGGTGCACATCATACCTGGAATGTATGCCCTTCCTCACCCAGTCCAGAGAGTAGGGCCATTTCAGGACACTTCTAGGGCACATGCTAGTTACCCTTCCTCCTCAATAAAAAGAATCCCCCTTGGGAGAGCCATATCTTACTTTTTATTTGGATGCCTCCTGCCCCTCATTCCCACCCAGCCATTTATACAAGAGGGTCATAATCCTACCGACTTTGCAGCTGGAACACCATGATGGGCGCTGCCCACAGTTTCTTTCAGATACTTCTTACAGTTCATTCATTCATTCATTGGCCATTTCTTGAGCCAGTAGTATATGGCAGGCCTTATGTTTGGCTCTGGGGATTTGGAGACATAGTGGTGCCCGAGGGGAGCTCACTGCAGGCTTCCACGGTGGCTGTCAGGGAAACCCAGAACAATCCAGTGCTTCTCAGGTGTTGGGGATGGGGGGAGCAAATGGGATGGACGTGCACTATATTCCTCCTCCTTCTCTAGTTCTGTCCTCGAAGAGCTCAGGCCCACTTGGGTCATTATTATTATTTTTTAATCTTGAAAACCTTTTTACTTGGGGAAGTCACAGAAATGTTGTGAGGAATCCCTATGTAAGCTTCCCACCTTCCCCAAATGTTAATGTTTATGTTTTACATTTTACCATACCTACTTGATCATATTCTCTCTCTCCTCTCTATACACAAACACACCCACACACACATATATGTATGTGTACAAATCCATATATATAAGTTTTTTTTTTTTTGAAAATTTGGGAGCATATTACATACATGATGCTCCTATGACTTTATGGATTTCACTGTGTATTTACTCAAACCAAGGACATTCTGTTATTATAACTGGAGGTACAGACAGTTAACATTCTGGTAAAAATCTGGATATTAACAATGATTTAATATTATTATCCAATCTACAGATTTCATTCAAGTTTTTCCACTTGTCTCTTTTCGGGGCCAAGAACACATCTAGCTGTCATTTGTCCCATGTCCCCTTTGTAGATTGTGTCATACTTCTTTCCCTTTTCTTCTTTTTTTTCTTTCAACACTAGCACTTTTTTCTTTTTAAAAATTTATTTATTTTAGAGAGAGAAAGCATGTGCACATGTAAGTGGGGGGAGGGGCAGAGAAAGGGGGAGAATCCTCAAGTGGACTCCCCACTGAGCGTGGAGCCCAACACACGGCTCGATCCCAGGACCCAGAGATCATGACCTGAGCCAAAATCAAAAGTCAGATGCTTAACCAACTGAGCTACCCAGGCGCTCCGACAGCTAAAAGTCTTTTTGAAGGTTACAGGCTGGTTATTTTGTAGATTATCTAACATCATGATTAATTCAGGTTTAGCAAAAACACCAGAGGAGTGCTGGGTTCTTAGTGCCTCAGATCAGGAAGTGCGTGATGTTGACTTGGTTTGTTAGTCATGATTTTAACTTTGGTTCCTTGGTGGTGACACACGTAGCATCTGCCAGTCTTCTCTATGTTAAAATGACTAATTCCGGGCGCCTGGGTGGCTCAGTTGGTTAAGCGACTGCCTTCAGCTCAGGTCATGATCCCAGGGTCCTGGGATCGAGCCCCGCATCAGGCTCCCTGCTCGGCCAGAAGCCTGGTTCTCCCTCTCCCACTCCCCCTGCTTGTGTTCCCTCTCATGCTGTCTCTCTGTCTCTCTGTCTCTCTGTCAATTAAATAAATAAATAAATAAAATCTTTAAAAAATAAAAAAATAATAAAATAAAATGACTAGTTCCCCCTCCCCTTTTTAAAAGATTTTATTTATTTATTTGACAGAGAGAGACACAGCGAGAGGGAACACAAGCAGGGGGAGTGGGAGAGGGAGAAGCAGGCTTCCCGCGGAGCAGGGAGCCTGATGCAGGGCTCCATCCCAGGACCCTGGGATCATGACCTGAGCCAAAGGCAGACGGTTAACCAACCGAGCGACCCAGGTGCCCTAGTTTCCCCTTTCTAATGAATAAGTGTTTGATGGGGAGATACTTTGAGACCGCGTGAATGTGTGTGGGCTGACTTTGTATGTTTCACTCCTGGCAGCCCTCATTGGGAGGATAAAGCTAGTGGCCGTGTGACTTGCTTTCTTAGGAAGGTCTTTTCTTGACTGTCAGGTGTATGTGTGGTAGATGGTTAGTGTGCTGGAGTGGAGATGCATATGTGATCTGGGTGATGGGACCACGTGGAATGGCTTGGTGGCAAACATTGGTGGTGCATCGAAGTTACTTTTGATTGTCATTTTCTTAAGAAAGGGCGTACCGGTGAATTGCAGGGAATACGTTCACTAAACAGATCCTGGCTTTTACTTGATGTAGTAAATTGCACGTTTTTTTTCCCCCCTCTGCTTTTGTTTTTATTTAGAGGGTTCTAAGGAAGGAAGTGCACAAGTGGCCAGGAGGGTTGTAAGAACAACCTTCTGGGGCTAAGGAAATGCTGTGGTCAGTTGGGGCACTCTTGAGCCCAGAGAACAAGAATAGCCTGATTTCCATATGTTAACATTATGTTATGATTAGCTTTTTTTTTTTTCATTTATTTATTTTTTTATTCTTATGTTAATCCCCATACATTACATCTATGATTAGCTTTTTAAATGACAGAGATGCACAGACTTCTAAGTCAGTGTCACTAATATAGTAATAACAGTTTTGCAGAAAACACTGGTACCGTATTACAGCAGTTGGACCAGAGAGTCTTGCAATATTCATATCCATACCTTTCTTTTTGACAGACCAGCTTTTTACTCCAAGAGACCCAAGCTAAATTTCAGAAACAATGGTTTTGAGTTAACATTCTCAGAAGCTTCTCACTAATCTGTTTAGAAATCTTTGCCAGCCCTGTGGCATTTGGTCAAGGAGGCTGTCATCTGTAGAGAGCTTTGGAATGGAAGTTCTTTTTTTTTTTTAAGATTTATTTATTTGAGAGAGTTGCCATGTGAGTGGGGGGAGGGGCTAAGGGGGGAGGGACAGAATCTCAGGCCGACTCCCCACTGAGTGTGGAGCCACATGTTGGAGCTTGATCTCATGACCCTGAGATTGTGACCTGAGCTGAAATCAAGATTTGGACGCTTAATTGACTGAGCCACCCAGGCACCCCAGATGGAAATTCTTTATAGCTTTTGTGCTGCCCATGTGAACACGGGCTGGGGCAGAGGTGGGATTTTTCATTCTCCTCCTTCCTACCCAGAATAGAAAAACCAGAATCCTAAATTTCCTATCAGAGTAGGCAATTAAAAATCTAAAAAACGTAAAAACAAAAAATCGCCCAAAAAACCCTTGCCATTAAGTTCGGTCCTCCTATCTTATCCATGTGTAATTTACAACATAGCTCCTTTTGCCCGTTAGATTTGATCTTGAAAGTTCTGGCCTTTGAGTCTTTTTATTTTTTCCAGCCCTTTTTCTGAGTTCAAGTCTGTTGACTGGTCAGTTTTTATCCAAATCTAGGATAGAATCACCCTCTGCTACAGAGTAAGGGATAGGCGCCTCTCCTGTCTAGTTTCTCCCTGAAGCTCATGTTCGTTAAACTGCCCCATCGCATGGATGTGTACGACTATGTATCTCATTATGGAGAAACTATTCCTATGATATTATTTACTGCAGAATTGTAGGACCCTTAGATTGAGACTTATCTCTTTCCTGTCCAGGGCTGACATACCTTCCAGTGTGCTCTTAAGAGGGATTTTTTTTCAGATCTGTTAAGCATGCCCAGTGACAGAGTTCAGTACTGGACAAAGCAAACATTGCTATAATTGAAGAGATTTAACTTGTCGAGTTCTAACCGGCTTGCCTGTAACGTCTACCCGTTGGATCTCTTTTTTGCCTTCCAGACGTATACGTAACAGCTCATTAAATATCTGAGCCCTTTGCTTCTTCTCTGGGAGCAGCAATTGTCCCTCTGTAAATGCAGCCCAGAATTAAGTGCAAGGCTTTAGCTCACAGAGCGCCCATTCATGATGTTCATCCGTAAGCCATTTCGTCCGAAGAGAACTTTCGGGCAGAGCATTCAAGTATTGTACAGCGACAAAGGGATCTGAGGAAAGGAAGGAAGAGAGAAAAGGAAGTGCTTGGAGGTAGTTAGCAAGACTAGAGGGAAATCAGCCCTGGGAAAGAAGGCTGGGAAGTTGCATTTCCTTACTAACCCAGGTTGGAACCACTAGTGGCCAGGACTTGGTTTTCAGATGGCCAGCCTTTTTCTCTTGTTGCCTCAAGAGTGAAAGACCTGCAGTCATGTGATGGAGGAAGTATACAGGGGCCCTCCTCCTACCTAGCTGCCATGTTCCTGAGGTGCTGGACAAATCCACTTCTCAGTCGAACCCCATCTCGCCCATGGATTCACTTTGTAATTTTGGAATATTTTAGCTCCACTTCGGGATGGATCTTTAATTGATCCATGGAGACCACAGCACCTGTGTTTCCTCTTGCTCTTAGCTCTGAGGCAAGCCAGTTAGAAGCCGTTCACACGCACCCGATCTCCTAGCAGAGCCTTGGAAGCAAAGAAAGCTCATTTAGTGAGAAACAGATGCTCAGAAGTGTCTGAACTCCATCTTACCTGGCTCCCAGGCATGAATCGCAGCCACGCCTTTTTACCCAGAAGATTCCATCTGGCCTGCCACAGCTGTGGGATGGCTTCACCTGAGTCCGGGTGCTTCCTGTTCGGGCCATGCTCTGTTTCCTCTCGCCCCACCTGCCCTCATTCCAGAGGCTGCTTCTGCGAACTGTTTTCTTCGGCGGGTTAATTTTCTGCTCTTTGCTTTTAAACGCAATAATGACTTTATGGTTTGACTTTCTTCTGTAAGGTGCAGTTTTACAATCTAACAGCCCTGGGGGGTGCTCATCCAGCCGTGTGGGGTGATCCCGGGCGTGGTGAGGTGATGTGATAAGTGGTCTTCTCTCAGGCAGGGACCTGAGTCCTTGTGTTCCCAGATACGTCATAACCGTGATCATTGCACATAAGCCTCTCGGCATCTCACCGGGGAAAGGCAGTTGCTAAGTATCCTGAGAAGGAATTCCTCTGGAAGCAGTGTGGGCTTGCACCCGACGATGCACAGGGAGGACATGGGCGTGGCGGTCAAGGGGGCATACTGGGGGCTGTCTTGTTCCAGACTGCCTTTGTCACCACCTTTTCAGCCGTGACATGCAACCATGATAGTGAAGTCCTGTCTGGTTTTTGGTGGCATTTCTTTGTCTTTGAAAACCCTACTAGGAGGCATATATATTCTTAGCAGAAGCATTCCACTCACAAGTTTGCAACCTTTGGTACAATTATGGTGGCAGGGTGGCTGGGAGTATGAGGAAGACAGAAGGAGGTAGGTGGGTGCAGAGTCCACTGTGTTCCCCATTGCCCCTTCTTTCCTGTCTTGTTTCCAGGTCTCCCTGATGTCTGGATGGTCAGAAACCGGAGAGTCAGATTGTATGCTGCTGGGTTATCTGATGGGAAGGTTTCGGTCATGACCCAAATCCCTTATAGGCAGGAGTGAATTAAAAAAATAAAATAAAATTCTCAGCTACATTGGAAATGTTGCCAGATCTTTATTAGAGAGCACTTGGTTTTCAAAGGTTATAAACTCACATGCCTACAGTGGGAGTGCAGATAACAAGAATGAGTGAGATGGGCCAGATAGAAAATAATTGGGCAAACAGTAAAATGGAGAACCCTTGCTATGCGGAAGGGGGGGCCCCCACCCCTTTGCTATAGCCGCTTGTCATGTGGGCAGGCTGGCTCGTTCTGCCCCTCCCAGAGAACCGGCAAGTCTAGATGGCTCCACCACATTTCCTGATTTTAAATGTTGGCAAATAATTGGGAAGTTTGAAAATATTTGTGTGGGTCAAAGATAATGTGGCCGAGAGACATCCCTGTTTGTGACCCCTTGAGTAGGCTGTGTTGGGAGAAAGGGAGGAAGGTGTGGACGATTCCAGCATTTTCTTAACTTTGCTTGGGTCTTACCCTCACCTGAACACCAGCGTCATGCTCCCCTGAGTGGCTCCAATGTGATTTTTCTCTGTGTCTTAGTCTCCAAGTTGAAATACGAGGATCTTTTGGGCATAAGGTCACTTAAGTTCTGTAGCAAAGGCTCCTACTGCCGAGGACAGGGTGGAGGGCTCGTTCTAGCTTCGCTTAAGCTTTGCCCCCTTTTCCGCTGACACCTGTAACTGTGCTGGGAGAAACAGTCTTAACGGAATGAAGGTTGGAGGAAACAGGGTAAGTCAAAGAAAAGAACAACTGGCAAATAAAGTGATGGCCATGTGAAAATAGGAAGAGAGATTTGATGGGGCAGAGTAGGGTAGCCAAGGAATTTGCGGAAGTCACGTCAGCCACTTGAAGGAAGGGTAAAAATGTGAAATCTTTATTATTTTCTTAGTTTAGATAGTATTTCCAGGATGTCTGTTTCTAAAAAAGTAGATGCTGGAGCTAGAAAATGTCGGGTGATGACACCATTCTAAATTTCTAGATTGGTCTTGTCTTAGTCAGTAGAAATTTATTTCTTATACTCCTGGAGACTGTGAAGTCCAGGATCGAGGTGCTGGTGGAGTCGGTGTCTGGTGAGAGCTAACTTCTAGTTCACAGACAGCTGTTCTCCTGTGGTGCCCCTCCTGGAGGGGGAGGGGAGCTCTCTGGGGTCTCCTTTATAAGGACACTCATCCCACTCATATGGGCTCCACCCTTGTGACCTGTTCTCCCAAAGGCCCCACCTCCTAATACCATCACATTGGATATTAGAGGTTTCGACACATGAATTTTGGGGGGAGGGATACAAACATGTAGTCTATAACAGGTCTTAAGAAGGGAATTTTGGAGCCATGGGGCAGGTTAGGATGAAATTAGTAAGCAAACCTAAGGAGTAAGTGAAAACAGCAAACAACAAACAAAAACCAGCAACAACCACAAAATCCCAAAGGCAATTTTAATTGTCTGGCTTTGAAGAGAAATCATACTGATCCATGAATTTATTTTAATGAATGCAAGAGTAAATAAGAAATCTAATTAGAACATCACCATTGAAAAGGCCTAATTTGTTAATAAGTGCTTGTAAATTTTGTTTTTGTGCTCAGTCCTACCGAATGTCAGTCAGTTCTTGCAACATCAAAGGAGGCAATATGGTGCAACAGAAAGAATCTTTGAGTTTTGGTTCCAGCTCTGATCTCTGTTGGGTCATCACTTAACTGTCTGATTCTCCCCCACATTCGAAGATCCATCAGTGTTCATGAATGCACACAAACGATACACTTGAGAAGTAGAGAGTCCAACACAGTATAATGAATTGTACAAGGCAAGGCAAGGTCAAAAGCACGGCTTGAACCCTAGTAACAAAGTAGTAAGTAGCCAATAAAATGATGTTCTAAGTCTATACATACTGATAAGGAAAGTTCTTCAAAATAAGTGATATAAAAAGAACATAAAAGAGGTGTTCTCATTTATGTTTTGGGTTCAAATGACGAAAAAAGGACCTGTGTGTGTATGTGGGTGTAGTTTCATGCAAGGTGGTTTTGGAAGGCTAGACAAACACATGAAAATGACTCTTAATAGTTACCTTCCACACCGTATGATTTTTTAAAAAAAACTATAGTGCGTCTGCTTTTGTTGACATCCACAGTGCTTTGGTATCTCAAATCCCATGGGTATATCTCTGTCCTCATCTGACTCTACCTTTCCTTTGACACAGTGATCAATCATTTGCTCCTTCTCGAAAAATGACTCTGTTTCTTGAGACTACATTCTTTCAGGTTTTTCTTGCCTCTCCTGCACCTTCTGTTTTGGTCGTCAATGGCACCCCCTCCACCTCACCTATCAATTTTGGAGAACCCAGGGCTTACCTTTATGCTGGTGTCTTTGCTTCAAATTTATATCTCCTTCTCTCATCTACCTGACATCTCAAATTAGGTGTCTAGTAAGCATCTATAAAACACAGTATGACACATACGATACTTTTAATTCCTACACATCACCTTTGTCTTCAGCCCTTTTCTTCCCAGCAGATGGTGCCGTGATTTATCCAGTTGCTCAAGCAGAAATAGAGCAGTCTGCGATCTGTGGACTTTCCCCTCCTGCACCGCCACGGGTCTGGTTAATCCCTCTGTCTTTGACCTGAACCACATCAAATGCTTCTATTTCCACTCTTGTTCTTCTCCACGGTCATATTCCCCCGAGAGTATGCTTCTTAAGATGTACAAGGATCAAATATTTCAATGACTTCCCATTGATTTGGGAATAAAATCCATTTTTTTCATAATGATCTTCAAAGGGCATCATGATCTGGCCTCTTCCTACCTCCCTGAGCTAGTTTTTGAAATGCCCCCTTTTTGCTTATTACGCTTAGCCACCTTGGCCTCTCTACCTCTCAAAACACTAAACTCTTTCTCTTTTTCCCTTTCCCTGGAATGCATTTCCTTTGGGCTTTTCCTGATGGATATCTCTCATCTTTTACATATCAAAGCAAAGGTCACCTCCTTTGAAGAACCTTCCCCAGCCCCCCATCCTAAAGTAGACCCTCAATCTCATCGGCCCAGCTACTGTCTAGCCTTGACATGTGACTTTCCTCTTTGCTATCTACCTGAACCCTTATGTTTCTTTATTTGGTTGTTTTGGTTTTCCCCTTCCAGGATATAAAGTCTGTGGAGGTAGGAACCCCAGACATCTTGTTAATCTTGTTAATCTTGTGGTATTTACTTGATAGCATAGTATCTGGCGCATGGAAGACTCATCAGTAGAAGAATGAATGGACGGATGATATTTGAACATTAATTTTTATGGAAAATCAATGATGGAGACAATAATAAAGCTATAATCTTCTGTGATTTTCTCTTAATTTTGCTACAACTTAAATCCTCTTATGGCGGCCAGCACAGTACTCTCTCATTTTGCTGCACACATGGGAGCAACCAACTGGACAGGCTCTGTGTCATCAGAGCCATTGACCGGGCTTCTGATATTTGGATTCTGGTCTCAGCTTTACTACTAGCTCAGAATTGCTATTAGCATGTCATTCCCCATTGAGCTTATTTCACTTATAAAATCATGGAGCAGATGAGCTACTTTCTCATGTTCATTCCGATCCATTAATTACCATCTTGAACCAGTGTCACTTGTGATTTTACTGCTGGTCCACGGTGCCCACCATGTGCCCTTTTCATATTCTCTTTCTAGTCTTTCCAAACTTTCTCCTTCTCCATTTCTCCCCAGTACTTAGAGTATTTCTTAGCACATTTAGTCCTCCTCCAAGACACTGTTTTACCTGAAAGAGCGGATTGTGCAATTAGACTTGAGATGAGCGTTGAGGTTAGTCTTGAGGCAATGCACGTGATAAATGAGGAACAAATAATGTTGCTTCTTTGTTGTCATCGTACACGTCTGTCACTCATACAAGAGTATGATAATAAGAACGGTAGGTATTATTACTGATGTTCATGAATTTCAGAAGAAGGCTGTATCAGATAGCAAAACATCTTGCTTAATACAAGTTCTTCTAAAGGAAAATGGAATAACTTCTGGAATGACAACACAATAGAACAAATTTTTAAAAGCCTGGCCGCACAAATGAGAAATGAGCAATATCTTCGGAGGGTGGTGGTGGGGATGTGGGTAGGAGGTGGGAAACAGAAGAGGCCAAAAATAAGATCAGGTTGAATCAAGGGTGGACGCAATTAATGAAAATTGTTGGTGGACATGTAGATTGTTTTTTAATCCATTGGCAAAGCTAAGCAAGCATTTTCATATATGAATTGTCAGGCCCAAGCTGCTATTCCAGAAAAACAAAACAAAACAAAAAACCCAAGTATGAAAGACCAGCAGAGTGAGCAGATGAGTAACAAGACTGTATCCTTAGAACAAATTTGCTCAGCCCCAGCTCAAGCTTAGTAATGTGTCTTAAGATGTAGACATGCTTTTCAGATTTACCCTTTGAACCAGGGGAAACCCCTTTTCAACCCATCTATGCACAGAGAGAAAATGACAAAGTTGGAGATTTCTTGAAAGATTGGGGGAAAAATGTGGTCATTCTTTAACACAAAGCTGAAAACAAGCCCTCTAGGAATGAGGTAGCACGAGAGAGAGATCAGATGTCACACATTCGTTCCCTTTCCCCATGGATAATTTTGAGAGCTTATTGGGTACAAGGTGCTGGGCCAGACATCAGAGATAAAACTAAAAAAGCAGATGTAGCCCTTGCCCTCAGGGAGCTTACCATCTAGTAAACCTGGAGTCCAGGCCTGAAGCCAAAAACCTTGTTTTCAGCCTCAGTTTCTATCCCAGAAGCTGGCAACAGTGTAATGCTGAGACTTCTGAAGGCATCATTTAAGTCTTTTAAAAGCTTTTCACTAACTCATGTCAAGTTTATATTTACACCTAGGGCTGCCAGAATTAAAAGAACACATTTTAATATGAGCATGACCCAAATATTGCATGGGTCATATTTACACTAAAATAAATTATTTGTGGTTTCCTTGAAATGCAATTTAACTGAGTATCTTGTGTTATTATTTAGTCTGGCAACCCTAACTTATATCTAAATCATCTTGAGATCACAATTAGGAAAAAAAAACCCAGTGATACTGAGACATAGTGAGGCACAGCTAAGGTCAGTGGAGACTGACCGAAATCCGAGTACAAGTTCCTTCTGTGTCTGAGTGGAGCGTTCCTAGGAACAAAATGGCATAAAGCGGAGAACCGGTGACCATTCATTTATATGGGAAAAAAAAATATTTGAGCATTTCCAGACCCCACAAGCAACCTTTCGTAGGCTTTTCTGATACCTTAGGAAGTGTCTTGCTACTGGATGCACAGAATAAATGGACATAAAGCACAGGGACTCCCAGACACAGTTCAAAGCTCTGGTGGCCGGCTTGATGCGGAGGTGCTGAGTGTGGTTCCCCGGGAAGGAGCTCGGTGGTGCCGGGCTTGTGGCTTGGGGGGATGCTCTGCCTTTTTAATGGCTCACTGCAAAATCACCGCGGAGCTCTGTTTTTGCTTTTTTGGTAAAAGCAAAAATACTCTTTGGATTTCTTCCAGTTGGCAAAAACAGGTTCGAACGTAGGTCTTTTGCAAAAGTGAAGGAGTGTAGGGCAAACGTTTTTATTTTTATTTTTATTTTTAGATTTTTTTTATTTTTTTGGAGACAGGTAGAGAGAGAGAGCCAGAGAGAGCACAAGCAGGGGGAGCGGCAGGCAGAGGGAGAAGCTAAGCAGGGAGCCCGATGTGGGACTAGATCCCAGG
The DNA here is from genome assembly GCF_002201575.2 of Neomonachus schauinslandi. Classification (NCBI taxonomy): domain Eukaryota; kingdom Metazoa; phylum Chordata; class Mammalia; order Carnivora; family Phocidae; genus Neomonachus; species Neomonachus schauinslandi. The sequence goes on from NC_058415.1 coordinate 17,686,308, forward strand.
ACCCTGGGACCATGACCCGAGCCAAAGGCAGATGCCTAACCGACTGAGCCACCCAGGCGCCCCTAGTGCAAGCTTTTGAAAAGCCGGGGATACCTGTATCCCATGACAATAGTATGTTGGGGCATTTCGATTAGTTTCCCAGCTTATAATAGTATCTGTAATCCAGCCCTCAAATTCTCCCTGCTGCCCCGGCCCAGTGATGATCGCTTCTTTGTTTTTTAGTAGAAAGGCAAACTCTTTCAGCCCCTTGTGAAACATTTCACAAACTTTTCTTGATTCCAAGAGACAAAGCCAATTTTTTCAGAGCCTGAGCTTTGTGTAACTGATCCATAAACCTCTCTAATGGAGAGAGAGAGAGAGTGTGTGTGTTTGTGTGTGTTGGGGTAGAGGGTCGCTGCGGCTAACCTGGGAGCTACCCCTACCAGGGCATTTTAAATGAGAGCATCAGCCTTCTGATCAGCTCTCAACTTTTGAATTGTGTGGTTGTAAGCAAAGCAACACGATTTGTAGATTTCTAGATTTTGGAAATGTCATAGTAGTGTAGTTGTGGCAATATCCCTGCACGGGAAAAGTTCCAGCTTCATAGGAATGAGCTCTAACCAGTGTGTGGAATTAACTGATAGGAACAGGGTCAGAAGTCCAGCCTGGCATGAATCTGAGAATGCTGAATTACCCCGAGAGGGCAAAGGCGCCCCATGTAGACTTGATAGCAAGATGAATGAAGATAGCAAGATGAATCACCAGTCAGTAAGTTGACCTTTTTCTATTTCATGACTCCATAGCTCAGAAGTTGGGGAGCACTGGGTTTACATCATTGGGAATAAAATTATAGACCCTTCTTCCCTCTGCACCAATCCTGCATTGTGAGTGAATTCAGTGGGGGGGAATTAGGATTCTGTAAGGGTCGCTTTTCTCCTATCGTCAGTGGATAAGTAGAGCCCATGCTCAGCCTTGTGTGTCTAATTCAAGTTTGTAGTTGAACAAACCCTGTGAAGTGACAGGCACAGCTGTGCATTTGTGGCATCGTTTACGGGCTTTGAGTCTGAACAATATGTTATAGGACGGGAATGGATAGTCATAAGAAAAATGATAGCTCACATCTTTTCAAGAGTTAATGGCATATGGGGCGCCTGGGTGGCTCAGTTGTTAAGCGTCTGCCTTCGGCTCAGGCCATGGCCCAGGGTCCTGGGATCGAGCCCCGCATCAGGCTCCCTGCTCCACAGGAAGCCTGCTTCTCCCTCTCCCACTCCCCCCTGCTGGTGTTCCCACTCTCGCTGTGTCTCTCTCTGTCAAATAAATAAATAAAATCTTTAAAAAAAAAAAAAAAGAGTTAATGGCATACATTGTCATTAAGTCCTTTAAAATCCTCATTAGGTTATATGTATATTTTAGTTCTTTAGAATGGATTTTTTCCTATTTCGTGACCACAATTTTCAAGCGCACAGCAAGATTAGAGAATTCAAAGTGAACACCACTATACTTAGCATCTAGATTCCACCCTTACCATTTACATACTTCCTTCATCTCATGTCTCTGCACCTGCCCGTCTTTATTCATCTGTTAATCCGTCTAATTTTTTGAGGCATTTGAAAGTACATTGCAGACATCCGTCTCTTCCTCCTAAATACTTCAGGTGGCATGTCATTATTTTCAGGTTTTTTTCTTTTGATATAAAATTTGCATACAGTGAAACTCACAGGTGTTAAACATAGAGTCTTCGAGGTATGACCAGTGTGTACACGTACATAACCGGAACCCCTTGTAAGATATAGACTGTTCCCATCACCTCACAAGCTTCTCTCAAGCCCCTTTCCTTCCAGTCAGTTGTCTTCCCCCAGAGGCAACCACCATTTTGGTTTTTTTTCCCCACCATAAATTAGTTTTGAAGGGCTTATTTTTTTTGACTAAGGCATAATATACAGAGAGTAAAATTTATCTTTTATGGGGTGCAGTTCTATACATTTGATAAACATATATAGTTATGTCACCACCACGAGGGTCAAGATCTAGAACGCTGAAAATTCATCACCACCAAAAATTCTCTTGGGTTCCTTTATAGTCAACCCCTCCCCCCACCCCCAGCTCTGACAAGCACTGATCTGTTCTCTGTTGCTATAGTTGTCTCTTCTAGAATGTCCTATGAATGGAATAATATAATATGTAGCTTTTTGAGTCTGGATACTTTCACTTAGCATAATGCATTTGAGAGTGTGTGTCAGTGTGTGTTAGTGGTTTGTTCCATTTTATTGCTAAGTAGTATACCCCAATTTATCCATTCACCAGATGAAGGACATTTGGGTTATATCAGGTTTCAATGGTTATGAGTAAAGCTACGATCAACTGAATGGAATGTGTTTTTAAGTCTGGAATGAGGTAGATTTGCCACTACGCAGGTTTTAGTATTTATTTGTTAATTCTCAACCCACTCCCAGACAGAAGACAAGTGCACAATCAGGGGTTGCTGGAAATATGCACTGTATGACTTGGAAGAAAATTTACTTCTCTCACTGCAGTTGTAAACCCAAGTTATCAGTATGCATTACAGTTGACATTTTGACTTTGGGAACCTGAATAACATTTCAGTAACTCTTTGAATTTCATAGTTTAAAATATCTGTCTCATGGGTGATTTTTTTTTTTTTTCAAGTGGATTTTGAGTATCTTTCTTTGCTGGGCAGGGCAAATATTTTGATTTTGCAGTTTCATCTCAGGAGCAAGAATGTATAATCCACCCTTCGGTTTTGAGCACTAAAGGTCAAGATTTGATGGCGAGGAGGCAAGAAAAGTGAGACTGGGGAAAAAGGGATATGGGAGAGGGGAGGACTCCAAGAAGCCACCAAGAAATATTTCATTGGGTTGCTATGTAGCAGTGGTTATACCACTGCTACCTGGTTATACCAGGTCAGATTGCTTAACAGTTAAGTCAGGTTGATGCAGGGTTTAGTGAGCTGAGAGAATGTGGAGGGGATGCGTTTCACCATAGGATTGTGCTCTTGTTTTGGCCAGAAATCCGGTGCCAAATGTAAGAAGCCGCTGCTGGGTGCCTACTGGGATGAGACCTGCTTGTCTCTTCTTGCTTCTTGCATTTTCTGTGAAAGCAGAAACAATTTGGTAGTTTTATTTACATGCACACGCACGCGTGTGTGTATGTGCATATGCCCGTTTATAATAGAGTTGGGGATAACAAAAAATACTTGCTTTATCCATTTACTCACTTAATTATTCAACAGAAATGGATTAAGCGTCTGTCTTTGGAAACTGTAAATCAGAATAATGAGACCTTAACAGAAGAAAAAAAAGATGTGGTGTTATCACTGTGATAAGAGTTAAGGGTAGAGATGGAATTTTACTCAGGAGCTTTAGTAAAGCCCTGAGGGATGGGAGGCTTCCTTCCGCTCTTTAAGCCAAGGGTGGAGAAGGAGATGGTGCTGCAGAAAACTTCTTAGCATTGCACTGGAAGCTATTAAGCTGATAAACTTCAAATAATAACATAGTGATATTATAGACCATCAGAATTGTGTGGCTAAACAGTACATGGAAACATAGAAAAACCAAGTGATTTTGCAACATACCTGGTATATTGTTTCTAAAAACAGGCCGATTTTTTTTTTCTCCCATGTGAGAGTTTCTGAGATTATCATCAGAGAAGCATTTTTCTTTCTGTGTACATTATTGTTCAGATTAGGTTCATCAGTCACTTTTAACACTCAGCTGACATCAATCATCTGTCTTTGTGTTTGTAAACCTTGATGTGGCTTATGAATTTATAAGCACACAGGTTGGTTAATGAGCCTCCTGGGAGGGAGGGGCGGTGCATCCTTGAACATCTCCCTCCCCCACTCCTGGTGTTAAAGGAAGCTGATGAAGCACCAGGGAAAACACTGTGGCACTTTATCCTTATTAGAACGATAGCTTTGTTACAAAGTTATTGAGTTACAGTGCCTTGGGTTCTTTCAAGATCAAATTTACTCATAATTGCAGCTGGTACAATGGCAATTTGTTACACTTAAAATGCTTGGCTCTCCAGAACGTCACTATTAAGGAGAGTTAAGTGGGGGGTTGGCTGCATGGATCAAGTGGATTTAGCACTCGGGAAGACCGAAGGGGATACGCGCGTGCCCCTTGGAAGTGCGCAACCACCGCATCAAGCCAGCTCACGGGGAGTGTGGCCTCAAAAGCTGCCCTACTCTTTTGCTCTAGAGCTTTCTTGACAGGAGACCAGATCGGTGCAGCACTTTCCAGGGAGAAAGGAAAATTATGAGAGAGCACACTTTACTTAGTACTTAAATAGTTCTTTACTCAGTAGCGGTTGACTACACATCTTTGAAATGCTATTTTCACATTCTATCAGAACAATGAAATTCCTTCCTTCCTCCCTCCCTCCCTCCCTCCCTCCCTCCTTCCTTCTTTCTGTCTTTCCATCCTCCCTCTCTCCCTTCTGCCCTTCTCTCTATAGACATCTTCCTTCCAAATATGTTTTAAGTTCTACACTGAATACTGACTGCATCCTAAGACAAAACTCCATTTTATGGTTCATAGTAATTCAAAATACATAACTGCTTCCACAGCTAGTATTTATCAAGCCCCTACTGTGTGCTGAGCTCTGGGTTATGCAGTTCCCGAGAACTGTCATTTGGTGCTCTTGACAAACTTTTGAGAAAGGGGCACTTCTTTCCAGTGAGCAGACCCAGGAAGACTAGGCCACTTCACCAAAGCTTTGGCTGTTTTCCTGCACCATGCTTTCTCCTGCCTTTGTCTTTCTTCTTTCTGACAAAGATAAAAAGTACGAGGGTAAAAAGTAGTTATTAAGAAAAGTTGACATGGTTTAGGCTGGCACTCTCAAGCATGGCTGAAAATTAGCTTCCCTTCTCCCAGTCTTGATAGCCCCTTCACCAACACCTATACTTTAAAGTCATTTTTAATGATTTAATTAATGTTAAATAGGTTAAAACATTTCAACTTTAGTTTTAAATTGGAGCTTCCAATTAATTTAACAATAGCATTTAATTGGAGCCGGGTATAACACGGCTTCTACTAAAAATCAGAATAAAAATCATCATAATAAATACTTCCTGCATACTTATTACGTGTTAATAAGTGCTTTATATATACTAACTCAGTGTTTCTCAACCTTTGTCTCATTATTGCCCTGCTAAGGAGAAAAATTTAATTTAATTTAAAATGAACGAAATTAAATTGAATTTGAATTACATTTAATTTCTCCATAATGAGAAAAATTAAATACTAAGGGATACGTTTTTGTCAGTCAAGTTTGAGCTTTAGAGGATCACAGACCATTATGATTTTCTAAGATTTTTTTCACCATCCAAGGTAATATCCCTCTTGTTGAGGATGCATACACTCACTCAAATCATTTGATGCTCTGGTAGCCCTGAGAATTAGATGCTATTAATTAGTCTATCCATTTTACAGACGAGAAAATAAAGACCCAGAGAGGTTAAGTAACTTGCTCAAAGCATATTTACTAATAAGTAGCTAAAGCTTTCAGTCTATACGTTCTTAAGTACTGCACCATGTTGCCTCTTAACTCCTTAGTCATGCATAAGGCGGCGACCCATCTGCAAACACATTTTATACAGTTGTTTCCCCTTATCCACCGGGAATATGTTCCTAGATCCCCGTCAATGGATGCCTGAAATTGCAGATTGTATCAAACCCTGTATTTACTATGTTTCTTTCTATCCATACATACCCATGATAAAGTTTAACTTATAAATTAGACACAGTAAGAGATTAACAATAGCTAATAATGAAACAGAACAATTGTAACAACGTATTAGAATGAAAATTACCTGAATTTTCAAGATCTCCGAAGATCTTGTACCATATTCACCCTTCTTGTGAAGATATGAGATGATAAAATGCCTATCAGGTGAGATGAAGGGAGGGGAATGACGTAGGCGCTGTGCCTTGCGTTAGGCTACTCCTAACCTTCTGGCAATTTCTCAGAAGGGGGAGCATCTGCTTCTGGACCCCCATTGCCTGTGGGTGACCGAAACTGGGGAAAGCAAAACCGTGGACAAGCAGGGACAGCTATATTTACAAAACAGTAATATCTGATCGCAACATGATCAAGTGTGTCTGAGTGTGTCCCTCTTGTTAACATACAGTTGGATTCTGGCCTTGGCATACTTTGTGATTCTCAGTATGAACTCTTTCCTTTTCACCCAGTTTCAGCCCTTTATTAAGTACCTCATGATATTCTCTACTTTGATCTTCCTGATAAGCTGTGGAGTGGTGGGTGCTATACCCTCATTTTACAGAGAAGTCAAGGAGGAGCCGTGAGCTTAGGGAAGCTGCTCACAGCCATGGTCAGGAAACTCCTGGCCTGGGCAAGCCATGCAGACTGGTCCTGTTCCAAAGCCCACGTGTCTCTTTGGTCACTTCTGTATCCTCTTCCAGTGCACCCTCAGCTCTGGGTGGGCTTTCGACATCTCATCACACATTTGAAAATACGTTCACATGCTTCAGATGTGTCTTTGAGATAATTCTAGATTCATGGACAAAACAGAGTGACTCAGACTTAACCTTCTGTGAAATCTAAGCGATTCATAGAATTGTGCATATTTGAAGGTACAAACGACAAAAAAGTTTTGGAAATCTGGCTGGAAGGCACTGCCGCGTGGAGATCAACTAGAAAGGAAAACAAAATACTTTGGAACTTGGGCAGGATTACAACATAGATGCACTATTTTTTTCTTGGTGGCCTGCCTCTTGTTGGTCTTCCCTCCCTTCTGTGCCTTTTTATCTTTCTGTTCTCAGCGTGCTCGCATTGTCTTCCTCAGCAATTCTCAGATGGACTTTGGAAGGCTTCATTCACATGAAGTTGTGAAAGACCACTAATAACTTAAGTATTCTTTCTCCCCAGAGGGTTTGCAGTTTGGCCGAGATTACAGCTTAGGGGATCAAATATTAAGGGTGACAATTGAGACTCGGAGCGGGGAAATTTCTGGGAGGACCTACCGGATGACTGTTGTCCCCAGACTTGCCCTAGGGCTGTTCCTCAGGTTGTAAGTCACACTGAGTGTTGGTTTCATGGGATTTCCTATATCCCCACCTTTCCCAAGATGTGAGCTCCTGTGCTCAGGGAGGTCCACCTTCCTCTTCTGGTTGCAGTGTCTTGTTTGACACCAAATCTTGACTCAGTCCCGGCAGAAGTATGTGGGCCGAGTGATGAGTGATACGGTTTCTGGTCTTGGCTCCTCTGGGTGACTGTGTTAGTGGTCCTGTGTACCTTAGTTTCTCCATCTGTTCTTGTGGAAAGGATTGTCACATTCTTGGAGATCACAGAATGGAATGTGCTGTATAAACATTAGGCAGTGTTGTTACAATAAATAGCAAATTAGTGACTCCAGCTTAAATTTCCTACACTTGATGACTTATGGGTGGACCAAAGAATCAGAAATTGTTGCTGGGGAAAAAAAAAATACCCTTCCGCCTATCTTCTTACAAAAGTAGAATTTTAGGATTTTGGCTACCATTTGCTGAGAAACACAGTCCTGCCTCTACCTATGGAAGGCTGACATGGTGTTTCCACTCGAGTCTAGAATCCAGCTAATTAGCTGGCTTGTTGATATCTGCCTCAGAGGTTCTAACCTATCTAACTTTTTGGTTTTCTCATTCTAGTTTTTACAAAGCTCACTTTTTTAACATTTAAAATGTTCTATTGAAATACACTGTAATATTACTGCTAACATTTTCTGTTAGGCAAGAAGAAAGGAGACTATCTCTGTTTTAATAGTCTGGTTTCCTCATGGAAACAATCATATGAATACAGAGTGACAATTGCTTGCTGGTGGTTGTGTGGCATGACTGTTTCTCTTAGGCAATTTTGTTTTGAGAGATTCTGTTCCCATTTAGCATCCCACCAAGGATCTAGGAGCGGGCAAACATCCTCCTCTCTTAGCTGAGCGTGAGAGTTTATGAAACCAAAGCAAGAACAGTGACTTCATCCCTGAATTCCAGATCTTAGATTTCTCTCATGCCGTGTATGGTCATTTATTATCTGCCCTGTCTATCTAACTGGGCTGTTGTGAAGTTCTGATGAGATTTAAAACTGCTTGGTAAATTCGAGATTATTATGTGAAAGCAACACATTATCAGTGGTAAAGTGTAAGGTCTAAATGGGGTAGCCCTGCTTTGCTTTCTGTGATGCCTGGGTGAGATCAAGCCCCTTGAAACAGGCCTAGAATAAATCAGCCTTGGCCCCAGTCCAGGCTCAGTGGTGCTCAGGACCTGCCCACTGCTCACTCCAGCCTCAGTGGGGATACGGGGAGATTCAGGAGTGGAGACGAACCCAGATTATGAGGACATTTTCAGCACTGTACACTTAGCAGTGGTTTGCCCAGCCTGACGGTGAACGACAGCTGGAAGAAATTCTGCTTTCCGAGTACCCGTGCGTATCTATGAACCACGCAGCTTGGAGACACCTTGCTTCAGGGGAAAGGCATGAACTTCAGAGGCCAAAAACTTGTGGCCACTACCTAGGTACGATTCATGAGCTTGAAGGTGTGCCTCAGTTTATTCTGTCTCTCAGGGTTGTTTTGTAGATGAACTGAAATAATGGACATGGCGTTGTCTTCCCGTGGAAGACTGGATTTGGAGTCAGAAGAAATAATTCTGTCGCTCCGTTTCACTGACAATGAACTTGTGGGCAAATGATTTTAGCTCTGTGAGCAAAAGTTGCCTTCTGTATAAAATGGATATAGTAATAATAAGAACTCAGAGTGATATGAGGATTACAGAGGTTAATTTATGCAAAAGGCCTGTTGTAAATTTGAAAGCAATGTGTTCATTCATTTGTTGATCCAGTCAACACTTTGGAGTCTGGCCCACAAGGAGTTAACAATCTAGAGGGCAGACACACACAGAAAGAAGTTGACGGTGACAACAAGGATTCGGTTAGGCCTCTGATAGAGGTATGCCCACAACATGCAGGAAGATTCAGAGAAGAGTTGGGGAATCTGGAATATCTTCCCAGGGGAGGGGCGACCCTTGAGCCAACCCTTAAGGGTTTAGAAGTTGGCCGGTGGACAAGAAAATTTCGGTGGCACAAGGACATTCTAAGGGAGAGGATGGGCAGAGTTTCAGATGTGTGACAGGAAATGTCATTATTTAGGCCCCATTTCATTTTGGCTGTATGTACCCTAGCGACCAGGTCTCAAAGCACACTGCTTATTCAGTGCTGAAGAGTTTAGGCTTCATCTTGCATGCCTTGGGGTGTCCTTTTGTATGTATGCGATTCTAGAATTCCATGTTCTTATTAAGAGGTGATGCTACTGAGTCACCATGAGCTGTGCATGCAATTTGATACCTCCTACCGATCGAAGGATTTGCGCTCGCCCAGTCAAGTTCTTGTTTGGTATTCCACATCCAGCAGTGGTACACATTCCAGTGGTCTTGGGGCCAACTCGGTGGCCGTGGACAAACTGAGCTATTTGCCAGGTGAAACTTAATCCTGATGAGAGTCCGCCCCCATTGGTGTCATGTGCAGTAATAAACATTCAACTCAAAAGGCCATTAATTGGACACTTGGTGTGTGCATGGCTCAGCACTGGGCTAAGTGCAGGGGAGAAATAAGAATGAGTATGATAAGGCTAAAGAATTACAGGAATGACAACAGCCTTTTATTAGGCACTCAGTATGGGTCTGGTGTGGTTGTGAGTGCTTTACTTGTATTAACTCATTTCAACATTGCAAAGCCCTGTGAGAAGGGTGCCATAATCCCTAGTCTATGTAGTTTGAAATGAGCACTTTTGTACACACAGTCAGTTTGTAGAGGAGCTGAGATTCGGGCTCACAACGCCCAGCAGCAAAGTGAATGCTCCAACTCCTACTTCTGGTGGATGAGGAAGACGTGTATATGACCAACTGTATAGAAGGTGAAGACTGAGAGGGAGGCAGGTTGTGGGAAAGAATTATATAGGCTTGAGCTAGGGTCCTTTTTCAACTGTAAAATCAAAATCACACTGACAAATCTTTTCTTTATTTCTTAAATCAGGTCAGAAGAATCAATCAGAGCAATTGTCACATTCTAACAAGCTAGCGAGTTGGGGGAAATGAAAGCATGGGGAGGAACAGGATTAGTTTGAAACAACCAGAGGTCAGGGAAGCTCAATAGGCCAGATTTTTGTGGGATTGGAAAAATCTGAGAGATCTCCCAAAGCTCTGTGGGCAGCTAATCACTGAAACGAAATGGAAAAAAGAAAAGAAAAAGCAAGGCAATAGAAAGTATCAGGGAAAAATGTTAATATTCAGGGGAAATAAAGGGCATGTGATCATGGGGGAAAGACATGATTAAGGAAAGACTACAGAAGAGCAAAAGGAAATTTAAAACACCCAAGACTGCAAATTGAATTTTGTTAGTATAAAGGCCAATTTATGCTTTTTATATATCACAGGGTTCTGTTTGTGTGTTGTTCCCCTAAATTGCATTTAGAGAGGAGAAGAAGGTCAGAGGTGAGCATCAGGTGCGCTCGGGGCTCCGGCCATGCTCTGCTCATTAATACCCAACAGCTGTTTCCCGAGTGCCTGTTAGGAGCTCAGTTCTCTGGGAGCTTCCATGAGACATAATCTTCCAGAATTTTGAGTGGAAGGAGATGCAGATGACACCAGGACCCCAGGCTTGAACTGCGGTTGTGCTGGTCCAGCGGGTACCTCCAGCCTCCCTGTTCAGTGATGAATAAGGCCATCTCCACCCAAATTGCTGGCTGGCTTATGAGGGAAACTGAGATATGTACATGATCAGTTAGACTGAAAAGTGGAAAGTGGTACAGTGCCAAAGGACTGGATCAGGCAGCAACTTCTAACAAAACAAAAGAGCTGTGTGACTTGGAGTGTCCCTGATTTGACTAGTTATTGTTGCCGCTGAACTGAATTGAGTCTTTGTGATCGGGCTGAGCCTGAAGTCCAGGCCTCCCAACTTCATCCTGTGGCCTCATCTCCTTCTCCTGGCAAGACGGTGGGGCTGGGCTACCCCCACATGGAAGTGATTCAGGATTGCGCTGACTTGCTAGAAAGTGATTTAAGATCCAGAGAAAATCCAAAAAATGTAAGGCCTTTCACTGATGAGTACCACCAATCAATCATTATTTTAGAATGTATTCTCTCATTTAATCATTCCAATCTGACTCTCCAATATGGCAGCCACCAGCCATGTGTGGCCCTGATGCCCTTGGCATGTGGCTCCTACATCTGTGGACTGGAGTTTTTCTTTTCCTTAATTTATTAACATTCAATTTTAAAACTCACCCTTGACTCAGTTATTAGGAAATGTTTATGTGCATTTGATACAATTTGGAAAGGCGAATCTACTCTTTCAAGGGTCAATTTTATGGAATCTAAATACAGATCAGGTATTCCCAGTGAAGATTTGGTATCCAAGTCGAGATGTGTTGTGTGAAGCACATACCTGATTTCAAAGACTTAGAACCGAAACATAGAACATAAAATAGCTCCTTAATAATTTCTCTTTTGCTTACGTGATGCCATGATAACAGCTTGGATGAACCGGGCTAAAGAATATTAAAATTTATTTCACCTGCTTCTTTTTGCAGCTTTCATGCGGCCACTGGTGAATTTAATCTAGGCAAACACCACGTGGCTTGCATTCTCTTTTTATTGGATAGCCCTGATTCGGGCCTTGGTTGCCTGCATTATCTCCCACGCTGCACTCAGCACAGAGAACAAGCACGAAGGTCGTGAGGTTCCAGCCCCGGTAGAGCATGGGGGTGTTCCTGTGGGAGGATGAACAATAAACCGATACACATAAATAATCAGCCTGTGTTCAGATTGTGGTAAGTCCTGGGAAGCAGCTCTGCAGGAGGTGCTCGAGCACTGGGAGGAGGGACGCCATGTTTGGAGAGTGTGGTTGGTGGCAGGAGGGGGGGCTGCTCCTAGAATAAAGTAATGATTGAGCCTGGAAGGGTGAGGGAGAGCCAGGGGAGATCCTAAGTGTTCTTAAAAGAGGTCTTTGATCTGAGCCTTGAAGGGTGGGCCTACTGTGCTTCCCTTAGCTCATTCAGAAACCCTCCTTGGGCTCCCGGGTCAAAAGGAGGATGTAGAGAAAGCTGCTGGCTTGTGACCAGGCCTGGCAAGTCGGGCGGCTCAGCTCCAGCTGGGCCAGGGGCCAGGCAGTCAGCCAGCACATGGGGTGAGTCTGTTGGCAGATTCATCATCCTGGAGCCTGCTGGACGGTCAGGGCTCGGAATGTGACAGGGTGACTCTTCCATAGGGATCAGCACACTTCCCGTCTTGATGACGGGTATTCACGGCAGAATGCAGAGCAGGTTTAAATGGTGCTGGGGGTGTGTGCCCGGCTCCACCGTGCCACCGAACTTGGGAAAGGGACAGGACGCCCTGGGATTCGTGCTCGTTGTTCTCTGCTTCTGGAGGTCTCAGCGGAGATCTGCAAGCGAACCGAGAACCAGCATTTGTGATGGGCACACAGGATCTGCCCCATGTGTCGAGAGGGGCCCTATCAGTGGGTGTCCGGGAACTGGTAAGTCCTCACCCCTGAGGCTGGCTGGGGCTGAAAAGGGACCAACAGAGGCGATGAGTGGCAACTGAGTTCTGAATGGACCTCTTGACAGATCCGGCGTGGGTCCTGTCTCGCTTCATAAGAAACAGTGTGTGGAGGGGTTCGTGGAGTGGGTTCCGGAGGCAGATCGGGTCTGAATCCTGGCTTTGCCACTCACTGGCGGTGGGAATGTGGGCAAAGAACTAAATACTTCTGAGTCCCAGTTTCCCCGCTTCCACGAGGGCAGCCCACCTCCTAGGACTGTTGTGGGGATTACACGACGAGATTTATACACAGTGTCTTACTCACAGAAGGTGCCCGGTCAATTGTGGCTGTAGTTATTGGCACTATTTTCATTATTCACCTTCCTCTTTTTTAAAAACATGACTGAATAAAAGCAAAGTTAAAAGATGCGATTAGGCCATGACTCACAGGGTAGCATTTGGGGAAACTCGATCTGACACAATCGGAGAGATCACTCTACTAACCCCACTCTGGGGGGAAAAAAAGCCTATAATCCTGGCTCTTCTGGGCTGCAGACTTTGGCAAACCCACAGAAATCACAGCTTTCCTCTGCAATTATTCTCGCATTTCTTGTTCTCACAATTTACAGTGAAAATCTAAGGAGCTTTTGTGCTTAAGCAACTTGGAAGAGGAACTGTAGAGGGGCATCTTCACCTGAATCATTTTGTTGACAATGTCTGCTACGCGGAGCGTCCTGACATTTCGCTTTCCCGTGGTCCTTAGCCAACATAAAGAGGCGTAGACTCCGTGCCAGGCAAGGAAGGGGCGGCTCATGTATGAGCGTTTGCTTGAGTTCATTTTTACTTTTGGTTAAAGAATAATTCAGTGATTGTGTATCCTGTAGTGGAAAAGCATGGGCTTTTAGGTTGATATCCCAGCTCTTGTATCCTCGTGGGTAACTTGGGACACTTCGCTTGGCCTTTTGAATCTCAATTTCCAGTCTGAGAGATGGGTGTTAACATCTTTCCTTTTGTTGAAAGGATTAGAGGTTTTGTAGGTCGAGTGCCTGGGACTGTCATTGTGGATCTTGGTGAGCAAGTCTGAGGACACTGGAGGCCGCGTTCTCCTCTCTCAAGGGAACACGCTTAATAGTGCCTGGGGTGGGATGGCATGGGCCAGGATACCAGGAAAATCTAAATTCCATTCCTAGGTGGGTCACCTCATCACAGGGGGAATGTCCTCTGGCAAGAATACCAACAGGTTGGGGTTCTAAGAACTCAGATCGCAGTGTTTTTCTTTTTCTTGATTATTTTTTTTACCTCAAGACCGTGAACATTTATTGCTGGGCTAACGTGATTGAGAATAGTGAGCGTGTTCTCAGAACACTCTGCCTGACATTATCTCAGTGTTCCTGAATATTTTACACACATCTTGAGATAAAAACAATGACATAACACTTGTTTTGAGAACACAGTTGAAAAAAAAAAAATGCCAACAGTGGAGTGAGTTCTGGGCCCGGGGCGGGGAGGGGACCGGCAGCATCACCCCGCCAAAGACTGGCTGCTTTGCTAAGCCGGGGATCTGGGTTGTTTGTCCTTGATGTTGGATGGTTACTAGGTGTGTGCATGTTTACGAATGACGGAGGGAATACAGCCCACAAATACCAATGCGTGACTAATAACAGTAGAATTTCAGTTTGATGAATGCCATTATTAATTCATGGTTCATTTCCACTTCACATAATAATTAAGTCCTCACTGCATACCTACTGTCTGTGTGTAACAGGGCAATTTCTTTGTAGGCCCATATTCCAAATCAGCAGTTCATTGGCAAATTACAGAAAGCGAAAAGTCTGTTTTAAAGCGCACCTTTGTCTCTTCTGCCCGCATTGGAGGGGAATGTCCTTATCCATATTGGTTCAGTGAGGCTAAAAGCCAAGCATCAAATGTTCGACTGTGTAATGATGGTCAAAAGGCAGGCCTAAGAGGAGGAAGACCTTTCTTATCACAAAAAAAAAAGTGTAATCTCGCTTGGATTCAAGTTCCTCATTTGTAAAATGAAGGGTTTGAGCTTGATCATCTCTAAGATCCCTGCCCAAATGGCAAAGGGCCTGTGGTGGAACACAAGAATTGAACTAAATAAAGCATACCGTGGGCCTCTGTCTTGTGCTTATTGGTGACTTCTTTGGTAAGGCTAGTTTCCCCTTCCTTAGGTGTATGAATCAAAGACTAATAGATGTAGAAAGCTAGCTGTTTGCTTTTTTTTAAGCCACCGATTCCAGAATAGGAGGGAATTCTTGGGAAGAACAATATTCTGAGCGTCCCAACTGCCCCCTGAGGGCCCCGGATTCCCAACAGTGATGCGGTTTATAGTTAGGAAGCAGACTCCAGCAGGTGAGCCACCGAGGGCTTGTTAGAGAGACCCGGCAGGGGGTACATGACAAATATAGAAACAAGGAGCCAGGCCCTGCCCTCAAGGGGGTTTGCCCTGTGCGGCCATGTTGGCTGCCCAGGGCCCTGCGCCCTTGTATCAGCTAGTGCATCTAGAAGTTACTCCGGGGTGAATGCTTTGGGGGCATATCAGCCAGGACTGAAGCAGGACTGGAAAGGGCCATGGTTTCCTCACCCTGGAGAGAGAAAGAGAAAGGAGGAATCTCCCTAGAATTTTTTATGGAAGTCTGTCTCAGCAGGTGGCTTATGATTGGGGAACAAAACTCTGACAATTGAATCATACTCTGAAGGGTCTGGGGGTGGCTCAGAAGTGAAAAATGACATCACAGTTGCCACTTCCTTGGACAGTGGTTTTTAAATACCTACTTAAGATAGGGTATTTATTGGGTACGCCGCCCAGAACCAGACAACTCACCATCCCAACCTTGTGGGAATGTGCTCTTGAAAAATCTCCTTCCTTGCTATAGAGACGGTCATGTTTGTAGTGGTTTTATGGATTTGAAGACAATTCAGTTAATTGCAGGTGGACCTACCCTTGTTTGAACCCCCAGTGTGTCCATCTGACCCGTCGATAAACCTAAGACAATGTTGCCCCAGACTGATGGGGGTGGGGGTTGGAAAGGAACTATTTTCTATCATCCCTACTGTGTGCCCTGCACGTTGGGTCACAAGAAGATGAGGCAACTAATAGTGAGATAGGCCCCGTCCCTCAGGCAGGTTACAGAGTAAGTGCTGCTTCCTAGAATTAAATCTAGAGCCATCTAGTTTTGTCTCTCCTATTTCTACACAACAAATATGGGGAAACCACTCATTGCTGCAATTTCTTTTATGTAAAGGAAAACTAGTTCTGCCCCTATTTGGCTTCTGGTCCTCTCGGTCTGGGTCATAGTCCGTCTCAGTAGACAGGAAAACTCCAAGGGGAAGGGGGGATTTTCTCTTGAGTCTTATTACAAATACAAGGTGTCAGGTGTTAGCCGCAGCCTGAAGCAACCAAGATGTGCTTAGATGTACAGATTTTACGGACACCACTTTAGGATGAGGGTTCCAGGTTTCTGTATGGTTGACCCACTGCCCACAGCACAGTGTAAGAACATGCTGAAGCTTTCAAAAGGCTGTAAGACCGAACATTCAAGAGCAAGAAGGGACCGAGGGGTATCTTCTCTTGCTAGGACATGTGTCCCTTGGTGTTACAGTAAGCCCACCCACTGGGCTGTGAGCTATGGAGGGCAGAGACCAGCCTTTCAGTTAATTGCCAGCAATGAACTAAATTGTCTTTCCTGCTCCGGGAAGTCAGAGGCTTGTTGGTGGAGTGACTGATAAAACCAGTACCAGGCATCTGATAGGTGCTCAGTGAAGGAGTGTTGAATCAAACTGATTTGAAAGTTGAGCAAGGACTACCTATATCATCAAGGGTTGAAGTCAGTCCCAGGAACTACACCAGTTCTCAGGACGTGGCCTTGACCGCCAGTCTAAATACATTACAAAGTCCTCTGTATTCTTCATGTATTAACAGGCAGATTAATTCACTTAGCAGGCACTTCACATCCGTTGTCGGCCAGGTAAGCTGCCAAATGCTAGGGACACTGATACAGAAATTACGGTCTCTTCCTTCTAGGAATGTGTGCTTTCACGGAGAAGCCTGGCAAACAGTTAAAATGCTTTTTATTTGTTTTTGTTACATTTTTTTTTAAATTTTATTTTATTATGTTAGTCACCATACATTACATCATTAGTTTTTGATGTAGTGATCCATGATTCATTGTTTGCATATAACACCCAGTGCGCCATGCAGAACATGCCCTCTTTAATACCCGTCACCAGGCTAACCCATCCCCCCACCCCCTCCCCTCTAGAACCCTCAGTTTGTTTCTCAGAGTCCATAGTCTCATGGTTCGTCTCCCCCTCCAATTCCCCCCCTTCATAAAATGCTTTTTAATTGTAGTTGTGGGAGAGATAAGCAGGTGCTCAGAAAGTGCCATAGAAGGAAGGACACCCTCACCAAAGAAGGTGCTGAGATGAAAGAATTTACTTACTGAAGGCCTCTGGCAGGTGCTTGGAAGATGCAAGAAGCAAGGGCCAAACTTGATAGAAATCCCAGCGGGATGATTAGGGATTTCAGTGAGCAAGATAAGACAAAGTGAGGGGTCTGAGGGTTAATGGTGAAGGAAATGCTGAAAAGTGGTCAGATCTGATCTTTCTCACAGAGACAGACTTAGCAGCTCTCTTGTCAGTGGTAGGGGCCATGTGAAATGGCTTGTGGATCTTTTGTGACCTTTGTTGTGAGCTTACTTACCATAGACCTCATTATGTACATTACTTCTTTGAACATGGCTTTGGAAAACTCTAAGACATCAGTGTTCATTAGAATTGTTCTACGAAGGGTCTGGAAATCCACTTTGATGAGAAACATTATGGCTGCCCTCAGTGGAGTTCTGGTATCAACATAGCTTTTCTTGGGTCGAGTCTTCAAGTCTACTGCTGATTACTCTGTAAGGAAAAAAAGAAAATAATTGAGAAATTGATCTGCATAAAACAATGAAAATTCTTAAAACAGCTTTAATTATTTTTTTAATGATCTGAGTGCCACTTCTTGAAGGTTAATGCAGATTGTCCTAATGCTAGACAAAAAGTAAGTCTAAAAATTTCAGAGATTGCATAGAATTTTACTAACCATGGGATCTCCGATCCTTTGAGACTCTTCTCTGGTTTGAAGCAGAGCACTGTATTTGAGATGTGGCCTCCCCAGGAGGGAGCCCAGAGCATTGATTGGCTTCACTGCTTAACACCCCCATTCTCCCCTGTTGGCCTTGGTGGCAACTTTCTGACCTCTGGGGTCAAATCACTCATCTGGTCTTAACCCTGTAAACTTGTAGGGAGGGAAATTGAAATCAGAGAGGTAACAGGGCTGGATAAGAGCAGATCTCCTGATTTCTGGTCCAGTGTGCCTTTATAAAACTTTCACGCTCAGTGTCACACTCCGGTCATTTGGGACTAAACCGAAGCTTGCAGCTCTTGGACTAATGAAAGAAGTCAGCTTCTCCATGGGCATCGTTTGGCATAACAACACCATGATTGCATGGTGGGTATTCCCATGCCGGGATCTGTGCTAAGCATTTGACATGAATCACCTCATTTACTCTTCGGGTTCAATTACCTTCCCCATTTGACGTCCAGAGGTTAAGTAACTTGTCTGAGGTTAGCCTGCTTTTCAGGGGATGAGCAAGAATTCTCAAACACAGGCTCCTTGGACTCTAGAGACCCGACTTTTAATCAGTAACCATCATGTCTCCCTTTTCTCTTCTTGTCAATTCCGTTTAATTCAGAGCAGCTGGGTAACTAAGGATTTTAGTCCCGATGAGTGAGTTCGTTTTGTTTTTGTTTGTTTTTTTAATTTGGGAAGTTTTCAGACCTTGAACTTTATGTGCTCTTAAATTACAAGTCAGAAGGTGCCCTTGAGGGGGAAAAAAGGATTTCTGTCGTCATTGCCAGGGCTGGGCTAAGAATTCTCTTCTTGATTCAGATTTTTATTTTTCACTCATTAGACACTTCTCCTGCCATTTGCAGACTCCGTGAGTGTCTTAACCCATTTTCCAAGGCTTCCAGCTGAGTCGTTGAAGACCTCTGTAAAATTCTTTGCGTAGATGATAAAAGCTCCAGCATTATTGCATTTTCTGTCCTCTCTTCCCTCCTTCCCTCACCCTTCACCTAGGAAAGTTTCTAGTATAGTAACAGGATCAGCTTTGACTAAGCTCCAGGCATAGAAATGTTGTGATGGCCCAAAGGGAGAGGAAAAAAAGTGCCCCCACCCCCCGACCTGTTCCATCAGCTGAGAGGATATTTCAGAAGGGAGCTGCTGTGCTCTATGGAAACTGACCTGGGTGTGGATATACTTAATCAGGATGGTTTCAGGTCCCTTACTATCCCGTGACTTGACTTCCCAGTTCCTCAGAATCCGCACTGGTAAAAGGATGATCTTTTCCTGGGACAGTTGGGTGGTATCAAACAGTAGGTAGACTTTATTTTGCACAGAACATGAACAAAAAAATCAAAGAGTTGTGCTTCCCAAATCATTATAGCCAATGCTTTCTAGACCCATTGGGAATCAAAGGACTGGAAAAGCACACCACCACCTATGTGATTTATTCCTGATTGCTCAGCACACGATCACTTCATTGGTTTCTCCTGAGTCTAATCCTATCTGAAAATGACATAAAATTTTTTCCCTCCTCTTTCCAGTAAGAGTAACCTAGAGCTTACTTTTCTGCTTTCCCTTACGTGTGTGGGACTGGACCACCAATTATCCCTTTCCTGTAAGAGTAGTGAATACAGTCATTCCTTCTGTAAACGCTTACTGGGTACCTGCTCTGGGCAAGGCACAGCGAGGCTGCTGTGGGGGTTGGAGACAGTCTGAGGCTGCTTTCGCCCTCTTGGACCTTCACGAAATAATCTTCTACTGTCTCTGGCTTGTAATATCGCTATTCATCCTCTGCCTTCCTTCACCTGGACACCGAGCTGCTAAGTGTTACCCTGAGCAAAGTCTCAGGAGCGTGCTCAGCAGGTGCGTAGTTTTGACGGTCCTTTCCTGAGTAGCCAAGACTCTGTAGGGTTTGCTGGGAGCTGTGGTCCAGGCCGGCTGCCGCCAGGGGGGTGCGCCTAGAGAGGATTGCTGACAGCCCCTCGGGTGCCATAAATGCATCAGATTTCCATGAACATTGACACAAAAGACTCTGGGGTGAGCCATCCAAAACACACAGCAGGAAAGAAGGAAGCTCGATCGGGGAGAGCCTCAGCTCCTGGGTCTTCACACTGAAAATGTGTCAGGTTTGATGACAGTGATGAAAATGTGTTTTCTCTCTCCTTCCTCCAGCCTCAGCCCCGGGGCTCCTGTAATTGACTGCGTGGGTATGAATTACGAGTTCAGAGAGAGGGAGGCCCGCTGGAGTGACTTGGCACTCCTCTGCTGTGACAAGCAGGCCACCGGGGAGCCGGGATCTGCTCTGCCTCGCCTTCGCGGAGGGCAGGCAGAACCCCCAGCCCGTGCCCTCCTTCGTCACGCCCTGCTCCAGATTTTTCTGGGCTCTGACCTGCAGGTTTTGTCAAGTACCACCTTGCTGGAGGCCTCATCGGTGGTTTCTGAGGTGAGGGAACGGCACTGAAATTGAGAAAACATTTGGTTTGCTTCAGGCAGTGGGATCTAGGTGGGAATATGCCAATCCCTTTCCCGTTTGGCCCAGGGATTTTGGACAGTATTTTTCCCTGAGGCTCAAAGGCATGCTTCTCCCCCACCCTGACCAAAGTAGCTGTTTGCTAAATATTTCAGAGGGTGATGATGGTGTTTAAGAGCTGCCACAATTCCAGTGTTTTCGTTGCAAAACACCCCTGCCCTCCCTGCCAAGTATAAGGTTAAAGTTCTGGAAAAAAAAAAAAAAGGGAATATAATAGAAACCCAAGTCAGAGACCCACTCCAAAGACGGACCTTTCTCATTTCTCTCTGCTGTTCGGGGGGCCCACCGTGGGGGTCTTCATCTAGACTTCTCCCCACCGGTGACTTCATACTACTTACTTACTTACAGAATTTTGAGCTCAATTTAGGTTTAAAAAATGTAGATGAACCTCAAGAGAACGTAGAGCACTTATGCAGACTTCACGCATTTGCCCCTAAAATTGTGTATTTATCTTCTAGCAGCAAGAAGAAAAAAAGACATTGACTTTTAATCCAACCCCCCATTTGATTCATAGCTCGCCAGCATAACAACTGGTACTTCCTTGATTTCTGAGATTTGAAATCTTGACAATGAAGAGATTTAAAGAGAAAGATTAAAAATCGAAAGCTACCGGAATGTTGAGAAGTCCTCACACTGAAAAAAAGAATTCAGTGGATGAAATGAAAACTTCGGGTACCCGATGGTGAAGTTAGGGGACTCACCCTCCCACCCCCTACAACGGTCTTTCCCCTGTGATCCAAATCGTAGCAGTAGGGTCCATGGAAATTTAGAAACAAATGCCATTGTTATTTATATTTAAATAGCTCGGAGAATAAGACAGCCTGTGCATTGGAGCTGAATTAGTCACTAGGGAAGAGTATTTCTCCCCATATGAATAGAACTTTCATGATGATTGTTTGTGAGCCATGGAATGAAGAAGCAAGATGCTGACATACTTTTGAGATTTAGCAGATCACCCCATGTCCTCTGCATGGAGAGATAATGAGAATGACTCCCTTTCCTTTGCCAGAATTTGCCTCTTTTTTTTTTCCATTAATCTCAGCTGAATCGAACAATTTCTCCACTCTGTACAAAATAATGCTCATCTTTGTTTTCATTTGATAGGCAAGGGCATCCAGTCTTTGCAAATGTGGGTCTGGGAATATCATGAATGATTGATACATAGAGTTGCAGGATTGGTCAAAGAGAACCAAAATCCGTCGAGTGATTAACACTTGGTTTTCAGGTAAAATTGTCCCTCTTTCAGATGTCTCCAACTTGAGGTATACTAAGGACAGAATGAGATGTAAGTTGTCATGTTGAATAGGTTTTATTCCATTGCCTAGGCTTTCAAATTGCTTAGAGGATGATTATTCAAAAAACAAATACATATAGAATGAAGTCATGCCACTGTATTTTTAGGGCAGTGATAATCTTGATCCCAGAGTGAAGCTGGTGGGAATTATTTGCTGTCCCAGTTTAATCCCTGAATTAAGATTGCATTTAATCAAAAGTGTGAATTTAACCCCAGGTGGCTTTCAGACAAGTAGGATTAATTTTAGATACTTTAGAGTTCTATTTCCTCTTAACACTTTTAAGCAATCAAAATTGTTTTCAAATTTCCTCTCGTTGCTTAAATTAATTGTCCTAAAGTTTAAAATACAAGAAACTGAAATCCAAGTTAGAAAATGCAAGATTCTTTTGATATAATCGTGCCATTCAACAGTGCTCTAATGAATTCACGTTACCACGTGCTAGGTGTATCGGGGCATACATACACACACACTTTTTTCTTTTTAAACAAATTGAATTCTGTTTTACCCATTAGAAAGCATTTTGGCATGACTAGGAATAGGAAGCTTTTTTTTTTTTTTTCTTTGAGAGGGCAAATTAAACTTGTCTCAAGAAACAAATGCATTGAGACAAATATAAGTATCTTGCCTTCAAGGGATTTTAAGCATGTTTAAAGAGTAACACATCCGTGGGGGAAATGAATCTGAAATCTTCTGAGATTAGCTTTCCTAGAAAGGTAAAGGTAAAACAAAAATAATATACTTGCATTGAAAGTCGGCAAGAAACTTTTGCTGATGGGTATTATTACTAGTGACCAGGATGGGCAAAACCTTAAATTTAAATGTTTAAAAATAAGCTTTCTTTAAAGAAATAGGTCCTAATATTTTCTTATCAGTTAGCACCTTTTCTTTTTTTTTTTTTTTTTTTAAAGATTTTATTTATTTATTTGAGAGAGAATGAGAGAGAGCACATGAGGGGGGGAGGGTCAGAGGGAGAAGCAGACTCCCTGCCAAGCAGGGAGCCCGATGCGGGACTCGATCCAGGGACTCCAGGATCATGACCTGAGCCGAAGGCAGTCGCTTAACCAACTGAGCCACCCAGGCGCCCCAGTTGGCACCTTTTCTCACTTAACTTTGAGTTGGTCTCTAGTCCTTGCCTTGATCTTCATATTTTTCCCTCCATAAATGCTTTTAAATATTATATTTATTTATTTATTAGAAAATGAGCCAACGTGTGTGGGGACAGGGGCCAGAGGGGGAGAGAGAGAGAGAATCTCAAGCAGACGCTATGCTGAACATGGAGCCCAAACTGGGGCTCGATCTCATGCCCCTGAGATCATGACCTGAGCTGAAATCAAGAGTTGAACGCTTAACCAATTGAGCCACACAGGCGCCCCCATAAATGCTTGTAAGATCACACTTTGTCTGCTGTGTGCTTTGATTATGGACTAGTCCTTGACCACCAAAATGTGGGAGATGTTCTTTATCACTGGGAGAAAGTATCACTAGCACTGTGGGATCCATCGACTTTATTGAACCTTTGGCTCTTGCAGGTTATTGAATGACAACTGGTATCCACAGTAATGTTCCAGGTTCTCAACCTTTGTCAACAACTACTTAATTATTTTGTGTTTATCCATGTTAATTGTGGATACTGCTTTTTGTTGCTTCTGAGATTTAGACTGGGGAGGTGGGGGAAATGATCCCATCTCAAAAGATCAAAATCTATAGAGCAGTGGATTCCAAGTTGGGGGCGGGTATGGTCGTCAAACCAAGAAGGGTTCCATGATACATTAAAAATATATAGAATTGTAGGGCGCCTGGGTGGCTCAGTTGGTTGAGCGACTGCCTTCGGCTCAGGTCAAGATCCTGGAGTCCCGGGATCGAGTCCCGCATCGGGCTCCCTGCTCAGCGGGGAGCCTGCTTCTCCCTCTGACCCTCCCCCCTCTCATGTACTCTCTCTCATTCTCACTCTCTCAAATAAATAAATAAAATCTTAAAAAAATATATATATAGAATTGTATGGTGACTAGCATAACATAATAAAATAAAATTTAAAAGAAAAATATATAGAATTATATACAGAAAGAACACATCCTTCATTAATACCTTAACATTCTCTTCATTCCTGGTAGCATAATCATCTTCGTGCTACCATCTTACTGTTGTTGAAAAACAAAATATCCTATTATACTGGGTAGGATTAAACAGATACCCTTTTTTGTGCTCTCTCCAGTTTAAAATTTCCTGCTATTTTTTTAAATAACTAGAAAACTTAGCTACACCTACTGAAAAAAATGTATTAATGCAATGTAAAAATATTGTCCATCCATCTCCAACTATTTATGGGGGGCCTACTGCTAAACATTGCCCTTGGCACTAGGGATACTAAGACCTAGTTCCTTTTTCTCCCAAGGAGGTGGGATTTGGAAGCATGCAGTCAGAATACAAAGTACTAAGTCCTGCAGGGCCTCCATTTGTAGAACACATTCTGTTTTGAGTCTCCCAACAATTTTACAACATCTTACGTACGAAAATATAGAATGCCAGCATTTATGTGATTTGCCCAGAGTGGCGAGGCTAATGGTTGGTGGTCTACCAAGAACTCAGGTGGCGTGTCTTCCCGTCTCAGGACTCTGCACTATCTGTACTAGCTAGTACAGCTGCATATATAAAGAACACACTAGATATTTCTACATAGAGCCCCAGAAATAATTACTTTGTTTTTAATGTAGCCTACTTCAATGTTAAATTGTTTTGCAAGATTTGTCCAACAGCTATGCTATCCTTTTTCACAGAGTTGCAGTGGTGAGTCATTGATAATGTCTGAAGGCGCCGGCTGAAGTCACTATGTCTTCTGCTACCTAGTATAATGTTCTAAACCTGCTCCTATACTAACTAGCACTTTCTTCCCCTTCCCTTGTACTTGAATGCTTTGTACTTGGGAGCCTTTCTGCCCTAGAAATGATTTAATAGTTTCTCTGCTATTTAGATGACATTGAATTTGTGATTTTTACTGTACAACTGAAAGGTCAGAATTTGCCTTAAAGCCCCTTATTAGACCAGTTTATAGTGATGAGCATCACAAGGGTACCACCCATAGATATGGGCAAGAGGGTCCCCTCCCGAGGACCTCGTTTAGCCTTCTTTCAGCTGAGTTTGTTCCCATCAGCTGAGAAGGTGGTGGGTCTTTGGGAACATGCCCACCTTGAATCTGTGTCACTTCCAGATCATATTTTTGGTACCCAGGAGCCCAGAACTGGTTGACCAGATGTCTGGGAATCCGCTTCCATGATGTGTGAGAGCCTCTTTCTTTATCCACTGGAGGGTGCAAGGCACAACTGGTATACCCAGCCCTACGCCTTAAGGGATTGCCTTAGGCATCTGTGGCCTATGGATGAGCTGTAGACAAAAATACAGACATCTGGTCCTTCCAGGTCTTTTTCATTAACGACTCATGTTGCCTGTAATACCTCTTTTGAGACATTTATATGGCTGGGTTCTTATTACTCAGAATTCTATTAAAGAGGTCTTTCTCGACCACCTTACCTATAGTATCCCCCCTCCTTCACAATCTCCATCACCGTATGTTAATTACTTTTTGTGCTATGAAAGTCTGTTACATAATCTTTTTTTTTTAAGATTTTATTTATTTATTTGAGAGAGAGAATGAGATAGAGAGAGCATGAGAGGGGGGAGGGTCAGAGGGAGAAGCAGACTCCTTGCTGAGCAGGGAGCCTGATGCGGGACTCGATCCCGGGACTCCAGGATCATGACCTGAGCCGAAGGCAGTCGCTTAACCA
>NC_058415.1:17711657-17765097 GCF_002201575.2 Neomonachus schauinslandi
CCGAAGGCAGTCGCTTAACCAACTGAGCCACCCAGGCACCCTACATAATCTCTTATTTATTTACATGCTTGTGGTCTACCTTTCATTAGAATGGAAACTGCCTGAAGGTGGGAAATTGGTTATTTTGTTCAGTGCCATCCTATAGCATCCAGAACAGTGCCCACTGCATAGTAGATACTTTATATAACATTTTTGGAGTAAATAGACAAAGTGCCTTGAGGGTGGGAGTAAATTTTACTGCTTTAATTGTATGCAACATTTATATTTTCCTTTCACATGTCATCTTATCAGAAGTGAGGAGAAAAAAAACTCGGAACACGTTATGGAAATTAGATGTTTAAAAGCATGCACATGCTAGTGGAATCATTTAAGGGGCGAAATAGGACTGGAATTCCCTGAAAGGAAGGAATGCGGTTAGACCAATAATGGTATGAGTTTTCCACTGAACAAAGAGGGTGGTGAAATTGATGACCCACTTCTAAAAGTTTGGTTCTGTTGGAGAAAGCCAACTAATTCGAAAATGTTAACAGCAGTTAAAGTTTTTCACTTGGGCCTGTATTGTCTTCGATTACACTGTTCTGATTGCACACGCAGTATTTATTTCACAACTTTCTTCTCAATGACCTTCCAAAAATGGTGTGATTCCTCATATTCCTGGCTAGATGGTTCTCTAATATAAGCCTCTGATGTTTGCAGTCATTAAATAGGATTCAAAGTGCCTACCTCAAGCACATCAAGTAAAATCCTCCATCAAATAAACAGTAATGCTTATTTTGTTCCCAAGTAGCTATCTGAAATAAGCAGACTCCAATTTTTTTTTTTTTTCCTTTTTAAAGCATGGCTCGAATGAAATACCAATGTCAATATTGAGTAACTTGCTCATTACCAGTTAGTTACTAACTGGGGTAAGGTTTAAAGACCGCAATACCCTCGATCTAAACACATACTTTTACTGGATTCTTTGATTCTTTCCCTGGTTAACTCTATTTTCTGGATCAGAGTTTTAGAAAACTTTGGAATATGTTAGCTTCAGATTTTAGGGTTTGGGAGTGACTTGTCAGTACTAAATTGTCTTCATTGACAAGTACACAGCCATCATGCACTTAACTGATATATGTATATATATTTTAATCAAGGCAGCTCTGTGTATTTTGTTCTCAAAGTCAGAGAAGAAAAAGGAGGGGAGAAATCTGTATCTGCTCTTTCCCCCCAACCCCCTGCCATTTTGTCAATGGTACTCAAAAAAGGATACAAACTATGGAATCCTACATATTTTATTTCCTGGCAACTGCTTCATCAGCTCATGAAAGGAATACTATAATTTACTACACTCCTTTCTAAATATTAATCTCACATCTTCATGAAATGACTTAAGATCATTTATCAGCTGGAGCACCTATGTACCTCTATTGCTTCTAGCACAAACGTTTTGTTCCCAGTCAAATCAGAGAATAGAATATATAGATAAAATTTCAAAGCTAGAAGGAGACTAGAGGGCATATTTTGTCTGTCTTCTCTCATTTTACAGATAAAAGAGCCCACGAAGATTTTGCAAGGTCACACAGGTGGCTGGTGGGAAAGCTAACAGTATAAACCAATTTCCCCAAATTCTAACCACTTCTTTTTGTTATCCACATTTTCTCAATACTCACCGTATTAAAACATTATACAAAGCCATCTAAGATGTTTTTTATATACTATTTTTCTCATTTCTTCAAAAAAACATGTTGTAATTCACACATTCGGTCACATTTCAGATCATTGGACTATGTGATAGTAATCAACCAATAGAACTTTTTTTTGGGGGGGCGGGGGTGGGCAGCAAAGCAAAGTTTATTGAGTGATAATACAAAGCTCCTGAAGAGGGAGGGGATCCGAGAGGGTTGCCCCCAATGGAACATATTAACTTAAAAGATATTTTAAATTGTTTGTATAGGTAACATATTCATGTAGTTCAAAGGTAACAAAGTATTAAAGGGCATGTAGTAAAGGTTTCCCTCCTATGTATCAAGGGGTCTTGTGTGTAATCACCAGAGAAATGTAGAGATCATAGTGTTCTTTATAGACTGTGTCTTATTTTTCATTTTATTTTAAGTTGTATCATAGAGACGGTTCTCTGTACATAATTTAGTCAGTTACATTCCCTTTTATGGTTGTGTTGTACTCCATTGTATTGCTTTGTCATTATTAATCCCTATCAGTATACATTCAGGTTGTTTACAACTTGCAGTTATTACTAACAGTGCTTTAGTAAATAGCCTTGCATAGTTACGTGTGTAAATAAATAGGTAGGATAAATTCCTAAAAGTAGAATGACTTTTTGTAGAATTTTTTAAGATATTGTCCAATTACGGTCCACAGAGCTGGACAGATTTACATTCCCATCATCATTATGCGAGAATGATTGTCATATCATGCCCTCACTAATAGGATGTTATCTCTTTATATTGTTTATATCTGAAGGTGAAAAAGTGATTATCTTGGTGTGGCTTTCATTTACTTTTGTCTTCATCTGCATGAAGTTAGGCATATTTTTATATGTTTAAGAAACTTTATCTTTTCCGAGCTTACTATACTCCTATCCTTTGCTTGTTTTCCTACTGAATTTTTGTCTTCCTGATTGCAGAAACTCTTTATATATGACAGAAATAGCCTTTTGTCTGTAGTAGGGGCTGGAATCTTTCCCTGTTTGTCTTTTCAGAGATTATTGTATTCCTGTCCTTTGCCTCTGTTCCTACTGCATTTTTCTCTTATTGATTGTGGAGACTCTTCATATATTAGGGAAATCACCTTTTGTCTGTAGTAGGAGCTGGAAACATTTGTTTGTCGTCTGCCTTGCTTTTGAAGTTTCTTTTTTGCCATACCTTATTTATTTTTTTACGTTGTTAAATGTATCACTTTTTCTAAATCACTTTTTTGATTTACATTATACTTGGACAAACATCTTGCACTCTAAGATTATTTTTTTAAACCTCCCATATTTCTCAGGGTACTTTCATGGTTTTATTTGTTTGCTTTTACATTTAAATATCATTCATTTGGAATTAGTCCTGAGGTAAGATGTTAGCATGATTTCAATTTTATTTTTTTCCCCAGTTGGCTGTTGTTTCAACATCACTTATGAAGTAATCTGTTTTTCCCCACATGATTTAGGATAGCACCCTTATCATATACTATATTTTCATATATTTGGGGTCAATTTCTTGACTTTCCATTCCATTAAAATCTGTTGACATTTGCTACCAGTATATGTTTTTATCATTAGTTTTAATATATTTTAATATCTAAAGGGCTAATTCTTCCCTACTGTGAGACACATTTTTAAAGTGAGACCTTTAATTTTTTTTTTAAATTTCAGCTTTATTGAGGCATAATCAACATAGAAAATTGTAGGATATTTAAAGTGTACATTGTAGTGATTATATATATGATTTTATATATATATATATATAAAATTAAGGATTTCCTCTGTCTAGTTAATTGACATTCATCACCATATGTGTGTGTGTGTATATATTTATATATATATTTATATATATACATATATGTCTATGTGTATATAATATATGAATTTTTTTTTGGTGAGAACATTTAGGTTCTACTTTCTTAGCAGATTTCAATTATATGATACAGTGTTATCAACTATCATCACCATTACATTCGATCTTCAGTCATACATTAGATCCTGAGACATTACTCATCTTCCGGTTGAATGTTTGTACCCTTTTACCAACCTGCCTCTGTTTCTCCCACCTCTCAAGCTCTGGCAACCACTTTTCTACTGTTTTTACAAGTCTGGCTTTTTGTTTTGTTTTGTTTTATTTTTAAAAGAGTCCACATATAAGTGATGCCATGCAGTATTTGTTTTCTTTGTGCTATCATAATTTGTTTTCCAAGTATATTTATATAATAACTTCCATAATATGTATTCATATAACTTTTTTATCCTATTTCAGAAAGTTGTTAAATTGCAAAATAATGGGATAGGAGTTCAACTGAGATGGTTGGGGGAGGTAGGTTTCCCAGAATGATCATTTAATGTGCTTTGCTTGACATGTGAAATCTAATGAAAGAGAACATCTTTCGACAAAGATTCTGGTGAGGCAAATGCCCACTGTTAGCTTGGACCCAATAGGGAGGGGAGCTGTATTGGAGTGTCCTTAAAACCATGGAGCACACATAAGTTGAAATTAATGGAGGATACACCGAAGACTTCAAAGTTCCTGTGGTTTTTATAGTCTGGATTCACTGTAGTTCCTTAATATATAAGAAATAGAACCTTCAGAAGTTAAACCAGTGAGGGAAAGCACACAGTTTTCCTTTTTTCCTGGGCTGGCCCTAGTTTTATGAAAATGAATTTCTAAGCATCTTTTCTATGCATTGGGGCTTCTTGGCAAAACGGGAAATCTGTGTAATGCATTACCTCTGAGCTTTTTCTTAAAGGGCTCAAGGATAGACATATGGATAATGGCTTAAAAATATAAATCTGGTCTTTCCAGTCCTAGAAATCTTCCGATCCAAGAGGTGCTTTTCCCACTTTCCAAAAAATGTAGGGCTATATACTTATACTCATAAAGGACCAAGACAAAATACATGATATCTGACACTAAAAAAAAAAACAAACAAGAAACAAAAACCAACCCACTGTACTTTTCTTGACTATTTCAGCCCTGTGATCAGACAGAGTGACTTGTAGTCAAATCTAGATGCCAACTTGCAGTCCCACCTTCCAGCCACCAAGCCTGTAACTAAGCACTTTTGTTTGGTAAAATTAAAGAAGGGATGCTGTTCCATAAGATATTTTGTTCTATTTTTGTACCTGCAGTTCATCTAGGAAAATGGCTGTCACTTGGTTTTCTCACATACTTATCCCACATTTGTCTGTCTGTGTGGACGTGTGTGCTTAGGGGAAGAGCAGACTTACGGTGTTGTCGTGGAAACAGTGATACACAACAATGCACCCCCACCCCAGTGTAGACTTGCTCTGCTTTCCAGCAGTATGTTTGAGACAACACTGGGGGGTTTGACACTTTCTGGTTTACGTACACATATAGGTGGCAATTTAGAATTGATGGAGGCTCTGTTAGGAAAAGTCACTGCCAATATAAGATTAGTTTGGAAAGAGTTCCATCTAAACTGATCTGCAGCCTTCTTTTACCAACCGTGCAAACATGTATGAGTTAAATAGACACTTAACTGGGATACGCCTCACACAGCAATGTAAGGATTGCACGTAGATAATCTGCATAGTCAAAATTTTCACAAATGCTCTAATAGAGTGATAGGTGTCGTTCATGGTGATAACTACATTTTTATGAAGTGGAGAATTGTGGAATACTTGCTAATTCTTTCTTGGTAAAATGTAAGTCCTTCAAAGCCAAAGACTATTTTTGCTCATCTTTATATTCCCAGCACAGTGTCTGGTGCAGAATAGACACTTAATGCTCATTGAATGAACAAGTGGGCGAATGAAACTCCTTCCTTAGCAAGATTATTTGAAATGAAGAGATTAAAATGTTTCCTGGAAATAGGAAAAGCACATGCAGGCCCATGCTTACTGCTCTACTTTGATTGAGAAGGAAATTGATTTTTCCCCTGTATTTTTAGAAACCCAATCACTTAAAAATTACCCTCTTCCTTAAAGTGTACACGCATTGTTAATGCCACATTAGTTTCCGATGTGATTTCTAAAGAGCAAAGAAAAAAAACAAGATCCTTTTTAGCTTCCCTGACAACCGTTGTCCAGTAGATCATAGAAAGATACACAAACCCTTTTCCCCCATGTGCACAGGTACGTGTGTTGGGGGTGGTGGGGTGGAGAATGATTCAGGGCCAGAGAGTCACTTAGTTCACATTCATTAAAACAGGAGCAGAAACACCTTTCATTCTAGAATATTATTTTTCATTTATTGGCTTTTTTGCCATACTGATAATTTTGCCTAAATTACCTGTCACAGAAGGCACATAGATGATGCTTATCTGTGATCCTAATCATAAATGGAGTTTATATTTATTTAGGAGGCTGTGAAATTCCATTTGCCTTGTTAGTGCTATAACTAGGGAATTCACTCTTCAAATTCATCTTGCATACCAATAGTCTCGTTGAATATATTTCCCGATATGAGAATCAGAGAAATTTATTGGTTTGGCTTTTGGCCTTAGTACCTTGTGTATAGCAGTGCATTTTTAGCTCATTAATCAGTACCTGGGTAGCCCTTCCCCTCTAGCGATCTTTAATCAAGTAGGCAGAAGTGGTTTGGAGATTTTTACTGAATGGATGGATATGGAATCTCTAGTGGACTTCCCCTAGAGATTTCCCTCAATTTTTAATCCCTTTGTGGAGAGTAGGGATAAATGGTAGAACAGAACATTTTAGAGTATTGAGGCTGACCTAGCAGGAGAGATCGAACACAGGAGAACTTAGGAACAAATTACAGAATGCCACCAGGGCTGATACTGCATTTCAGATGCACTGGTCAACATAGAACATGTTTGGGGCAGCTGGGTGGCTCAGTCGGTTAAGCGTCTGCCTTCAGCTCAGGTCATGATCCCAGGGTCCTGGGATCGAGCCCTGTGTCAGGCTCCCTGCTCAGCTAGGAGCCTGCTTCTCCCTCTCCCTCTGCCCCTGCTGCTCCCCCTGCTTGTGCTCTCTCTCTCTCCTGACAATAAATAAAATCTTAAAATTGTAGAAAGCCATCTCTTAAAAAAAAAAAAAAAAATGTGATCCTAGAGCATTTGATCCCAGGATAATTTTAAAATTTGCTGTGTAAGCCCAGAGCATTAAAAAAAAAAAAAAAAAAAAAAAAATGTGATGTGTAGTATAAGGCAAGGGTCATAAACTGTGGCCTGTGGGCCACATCCAGGCTGCTGCTTGTTTCTCTACATGAAGTTTTACTGGGACACAGTCCCACCCAGTCATTTATGTACGTCTGTGGTGGATGACATCAGGAGGAGGAGTTGCAGCAGAGATCCTATGACCTGCAAAGCTTAAAATATTTATGACCTGGACCTTTATAGAAAAAGTATACTGACCCTTGATAGAAGGTAAGGGCGAAAAAAATGAGTATAAAAATGAACACGATCAGTTTGCAAAAAATTGTGAGTAAAATAGGCGTTCCAAAGAAGCTAAAAAGTTAGCATGTTGTTGAGAGATGGGGATGACCTGTCCATTAAAGACTAGAATGCTGACCTGCATTGAAAATAAGGGAGGGGCGCCTGGGTGGCTCAGTCGTTAAGCGTCTGCCTTCGGCTCAGGTCATGATCCCAGGGTCCTGGGATCGAGTCCCACATCAGGCTCCTTGCTCAGTGAGGAGCCTGCTTCTCCCTCTCCCTCTGCTGCTCCCCCTGCTTGTGCTCTCTCTCTCTGACAAATAAATAAAAATCTTTAAAAAAAAAAAATAAAAAATAAAAAAAAATAAGGGAGGGGCGCCTGGGTGGCTCAGTCGTTAAGCGTCTGCCTTCAGCTCAGGTCATGATCTCGGGGTCCTGGGATCGAGCCCCACATCGGGCTCCCTGCTCCGCAGGAGGCCTGCTTCTCCCTCTCCCACTCCCCCTGCTTGTGTTCCCTCTCTCGCTGTGTCTCTCTCTGTCAAAATAAATAAATAAAATCTTAAAAAAAAAAAAAAAATAAGGGAGAACTATGTTTCCAGAGACTCGGAGCCCCTGACTCAGCGTCGAGTTGCCGGCTCGAAGTCTGTGACTTGAACAACATTGGCTCAGGACAGGACCTGCCTCTGACCGTCATCTATGTTGTGCTAACCTTGGTGGAACTTGAACACTCACCAAATGTCCTTCTTCTTGGCAGGTGGAGTGGATCCAACAGCAAGTGGTAAAAAAACGGACAAAGAGGGATTATGACTTCAGTCGTGCCCAGCCAACTTACTTCAACGATCCCAAGTGGCCAAGCATGTGGTATATGGTGAGGAGGCCTGGCCTGGGGCGGTGTTGTGCAGGAGACGTCTTTGGGGCCTGGGAGGACACAGAAGCAGTGAGCAGGGACCCACCATGCCTGATGGCCTGTGCTATTTTCTGATTCTTTTTGGAACTTAGTTCTTTGGTTCTAAGGAAAAAGAAAAGGGATTTGGGACTTAGAGAATTTCTGTTTGAGGGCTTACTCTGTGTGGCTTTCTAAATCTGAGCCAGAGGATAGAAAAATACACTGAGGCGCAGACAGACACCCTTAGACCTATCAATAATCCTGTTCCTCTTGATACCCATTTCCTCCGCCTTGAAACCAGTCTGGGTAGTGGATACTGGCTCTTGGAAATTACTACAGTGAGCCTGCCGGTAAGTAACAGATTCCTGACTTTCGTCATCTAATATGTGCCTGCTCACCTGAGGTAATCGTTTTAAAAAACTAGGGAAAATAATTTTTAAACTAAGGACAAAAGTAATTGGACAGTGAGTGTTCAGTGGTTCAAGCAAAAACTTGCAGTGAGGGGATTTAAGTGTGGGGAAGAGCTTTCCACCTGTCCGCTTGACATTGCCTCCTTTGCAAATCTGTTTCTCTAGTCTGAGGGTTTTAGGATCCTGGAGAACTATGTTACTTATTCTTCTTCATGAAATCCCCATGTCTCCAGTTTGCTCTGTAATCTGCAAAGATACTTTTATCTTTTTTGGAAGCCTTTATTGCTCATTATTGCCAGGGGTTTTTCCACTAATCTATTTTATTTTTTGCAGCCCTTTCTCTGCTTCCCTGCAAATCCATAGCATTGTGTAAACCTGTCTTAAGCTTTCCCTTTCATTCCTTCCGCCTGGGGTGGGGGAGGGGCTCTTCCTGCCCTTCCCCACCCCCCTTAGGGGGTACTCGCCCATTCTTCAGGACCCATGCCTGAGGCCCACTGCTGCAAGTCTCCCTTGTCCTCCCCTATCAGCTCTTTCCTTCCTCTCCTGTCCATGGCCCTGTGTCTCTGCTACACATGGCATCCTTCCCTTGGCTCTTTGTTTCTATCTGTCAATATTTTAATCATACTCCTGTTACATGGGCGAGGCATGGGGTCTCTTCTATCCCCCGGAGAAGCTGACCTAGCACCTCACAATGCCAGAAATTTGTGCTTATTTTGAGATGGGTGAAAGTGGCTGGCTTCTCCCCCAGTTTCCCTTTTCTCAGCCTTACCCAGAAGTGGAAGGTTGTGGAAACATTTTGGACCCAGAGAGAATTTTACATAGAAAACTCTTTAAGGCATAACAAAAAGAGAGAGAGAGAGCGCGCGCTATAAAGCTAAGTTCAAGGGGAGGTGGGACTCTAAATAGCCTTTGAGTAGAAAACACCTGAGGGGACAGTAAGACACCTGACAGCTCCTTAGCTCTAAGACCAAGGAAGGGTGTACCTCATGGGAAGGCATTAGAATGAGTGTTGGCAGGACCCAAGGAGCTTCGTCCAGGCTGACAAAATGGTAAGAGTGTGTAATGGGATTAAGAGATAGGATGCAAGCGAAGTCCCTCTCCACCTGTGTTCCTCCTTGCCTTACATTTCTTCTTGGAAGAAAGAGCCAGACTGCTGTTTGCACCTGTCCCACTGGATGGTAGACATGTAGGGCAGCTTTCCCTGACCCTCTCCTCACTCCAGAAGGGCAGCCTGGGATCTGGTAGGCACCATGGCCATGACGTTAGCGTGCTGGCCAGCCTGTAGAGCAAGATCTCTACCCCCAAGAACCACTGCTGTTTCTTTGGAAATTTCCTTTCAGTATGAGAAAAGGTTGAGGGAAGAGCTTTTGCTTGAGCATTTAAAATGTTGGGTGTTTTTGATAACTCAAATAGGTCACATTTTTACGGAGGACTTCCTGTGTGCCAGGCAAATGTGCTCAATACTTTGAGTATGTTTGTAATGTAGTGTGAACAAAAGTGTGTATATGAATATTGGTTGTTTTCAGAGCGAGGAATCGGTAGCTCCTGAAATTTAGACAACTTGCCTAAAATCACCCAGCCTGAAAGTGGTAGAGCAGAACTGCCAAACCTTTAGGCGGGTTGATGGTGTCTGTGGGACTGACCTGGCATCCTGTCCCCACCCTTCTGCTATTTACAAGCACTATCAGAAAAAGACCTTCTATTCCAACCTTCCAGGAACTTCTTCCCATGGAGAAATGGCTAAAATTCAAGGCAGAATGGTGTGGGTGCCGTGGTGGATGAACAAGGTCTCTTGGAACAACTAAAGTGTTTCAGAGTTTCCTATTAAGTAGTTGATTTTCCCTTAACCAAAGGGATGGGAAATCGGTTACACACCTCAAGTTTATCTGTCAGGAGTAAGAGGACAGGATGAGAGCTAGAACTTCAAATCCGCCAACCTGGATGCAGATCCCCATTGCTTCACTTACTGTGCCCATGAGTGGATCACTGTAACTCGCCTCAACTGCAAACTAATTGTATCTGGTTCTTATGTATCTGTTAGCTATTGCTGTGTAACAAATCACAGAACTTAGTTTTTAAAACCATTACTTCATGGGTTCTGTGGGTTAGGCCATTCAGACAGGGCCCAGCAAGGATGGCTTCTCTTTCTGTGGTGTCTGGGGCTTAAGCTGGATGACTCAAAGGCTTGGCTGCAGCTGGAGGATTCACTTACAAGTGGCCTAGTTACTGGCCTCACCACAGGGCATCCTGAATGTTCTCTTGAGATGGTGCTGGCTTCCCCCAGGGCAAGTGATCCAAGAGCTCATGTTAGAAGTGGTGATGCCTTTTATCATCTAAGCTCAGAAGTCACAGACCGTTTCTTCTGGAATTTTCTATCAGTCACATGTGCCAGCTCGGATTCAGCATGTGAGGGTACTGTATGGAGAGGGTGTGCATGCTAGGAGGCATGAGGAATGTTTGAGAAGCTGGTCACCACAATTAAATGAAGTACTACCTGAACAGGCTTTAGCACAGTGCCTTTTCTGACACTGGAAAACCGTCAGTAAATCTTAACTGTTATTTCTCTCTGACCTTTTACTGCAATACATGCTGTTTCCTTCTGTCTGTTGTTTAAACCGTCGCTGGTCAAGGAAGAGGGGGATCATATGTCCAGTGGGAACGCTTCAGAGCATTCTGGTGGCACATCAGTGGCCCAGCTGGGGCAAGGTGCTGATTTTCTTCTTCCTTTCTCTGAGCCCCGGGCCCTGCTGCCATGTTTCTGAGGGCTGCTTGGCGAGTCTCCATAGGGTCCTGCCTTCAACTCATTAGCCTGGGCCCGGGCCTGTCATTCTGTATTTATCACAGGAGAGTGGAGATTAAAGAATGGCATGAAGTGTGCCTGAGTGTCTCTTTTAATTAACTTAAAAGCTTTGCCCCTCTTGCTCCTCCCCTTGGAAACTGGTGTGTGAAACCATTATGTCTGGCCTTGGGGCTTGGGCCATTTATCCAGGGAAATGTACATCTGCATCTACAGGAGTTGGTTAGGGAGGAGACGGTGGCCATAAAATTACTCCTCTGTCCTGAAACACTGTGCTCAGGCTTCCTGGAGTCAGGAGGGCCCAATCCTAAAAAAGCACTCATTCTTCTTGCATTGACAGACTTCCTTCTGTAGGAATTCTTTGTCTGGCAAAGGGGGCAGGCACTGAGGATTGACGAAAACATGATTTGTGCTTCCTAAGAAGATCAGTAAAGCAGGGGAGGAATATGTAAGCACAAACAAAAGCATGTTGGGCAAAGGACTCCTTCCAGAACTTTCTCTGGGGTCATGTACATACATCCAGCCTCTGCTTCTTGGGCTTTGTAATTCTTGCTTGCAGGTCTGCTGCTTCCGTTGGAAGAAACTAAAGCTCTTGAGTAGCTTTTTAAAACCTATCCAAGCTTGGGGTCCCCCCATCAGAGATTCTTGATGTTTTTGGGAGTATGGCACTGGTGGTGGGATTTCATCGGCACTAACTCAGGACTGAATGCTGTGTGACTCAGTGCCCTGTGTCTGGTATGGAGTAAATGCTCAATAAATGCTAATCAAATCAGTAGTTGAGTAAACTGAACGAAAAGCAAATCTGATGAGCTCCATAGTAGAGAAAATAATCGCTCACATTTATTGAGTGCTTAGTATGTGTTAAGCATGTTGCCAAACCTTACATGTATCGTCTTCCCGCCAGTGTTCCAGTGAGCTAGGGACTAGCACTGTCCTCGTTTTACAGCTGAGGAAATTAAAGAAGAGACAAATTAAGAAAGTTGTCCCAAGTCCCACCCTATTTACCAGGGACAAGCCCTGGTATTCAAAACCCGGTGACTCTGACCCCAGAGGCTGGACTTCCAACCTTGACATCCATGGTTCGCACACTGGCAGGGGTCAGAATCATCTGGAGGGATTGCTGCCCACCTCTCCCACACACCCCCAGCCCATATCTGGGAATCTGCATTTCTAACAGGTTCCCAATCTATGCTGATGTTAGGGTCCCGGGGCCCCTTTGAGACCTCTTTGCTCTACCCTACCTCAAACATGAGTGTTATATGAACACAGCTGGCTTCTGTCTTCCCGTCATCAGCTGGTGTAAGGAGGGCTTTTCAAACTTAAGGGACAGTTTAAAGCACACTTGGTCAATTTAACTTGTTTTTCTTGATCTTCTACCTTTTTCCTTCAGCATTCTCTATTTGGGAAGCTGGCAGCTTTAATACAAGAAGATAGTTTTACTTTGCTTGCACTGATTGAAAATACTCTTGGCTTATATATTCTTTCAAAGATGCTCCCCAGACAAAGATCATCTGACAGGAAAGGTCGTGAAGATTTGGCCAAGTCTTTGGGAACTCAGTGTAATAGAAATGTTTGTTTTTTTTTTTTAATTAATTTATTATGTACTTATGATTTTATTTATTTGTCAGAGAGAGAGAAAGAGAGAGAGTGCAAGCAGGGGGAGCGGCAGAGGGAGAGGGAGAAGCAGGCTCCCTGCTGAGCAAGGAGCCCGATGTGGGACTCGATCCCAGGACCCCAGGATCATGAACTGAGCCAAAGGCAGACACTGGACCCACTGAGCCACCCAGGCATCCCAGAAATGGTTTTAATGTACCCAGCTGGTATAATAGATCATTTTGATCCTACTAAAGAAAATTCAGCGGGAGTCTAGAGACAGCAAGACTAAGTAAGGTGCCTCCCCAAGAGTCTGGAAATTCCAGTCAAACAAATCCAGGGGGTTAAATATTTTTTAAGTTATTGTAAAATATTTCAGATATAGAGAAATTGTAAAGAATACCACAAGTGCCTATCCACTCATTCCCAAACTAAGGAATAGAACCTGAAACTGTTGAAGTCCCTTGTGAGCTCAATCCTAATAACATCCCTTCATCCTCTACAGGGTTAGCGCGGATGCTCAACTTGAAGTACATGGGGGAGATGCCCTTTGTTGGCAGATGCTTCTCTTTGTGGGAAGGGTATTCAATTTGCAGCAGATTAACATTATTTGAAATCATCCTAAAACACCCATTCGTGGATAGAATTCGACACTTGGGCTCTTGACGAACAGTCCCCAGAAGACCACCTGGAAATGAAACTTGGGTGAAAAATTAAGTTTGATAGAAAAGGTCTTTTGTTCATTTTAGTCATGTAAATATTTTATTGTGTAAAGAAATTGATGTAGCA
The DNA here is from genome assembly GCF_002201575.2 of Neomonachus schauinslandi. NCBI lineage: Eukaryota > Metazoa > Chordata > Mammalia > Carnivora > Phocidae > Neomonachus > Neomonachus schauinslandi. Next base: position 17,725,183 of record NC_058415.1, read on the forward strand.
TCATACGATATCTCTTGTCTAACTTATGGAACTAATAATTTGAAAAGAAAAGGAGAACTAATAATTTTAGACAAGCTCATAGTAAATAATTTTTTTTTTTTTTTTTACTTCTGCCTTATGGAAGGCAAGCTCAGTTCAAAAGAGAAAAGTAAAGAAGGGCTTGTGAAATCTTGCTCTTTGACTCTTATACTCTAGTAGTATGACTGATGTTCTGAACTCGTCATCTTAGCACAGTAGAATTTTCTGTGATGAATATAGGGTGGCCTATTTAATATGCATTTTTCAAGCCAGGCTCTAATAAATGGGCTCACTTTTTGATGTACTACCTCAAGATTTCATGAAAGCTCTCTGGGTGGTTTTTCTGAGGGGGAAAAAATTATATTTGTCGATCAGCAGAGTGAAAATTAGCTGAGTTCGGCTATGCATGTGGGGCAGATCTGCCAAAAACAATGAACTAGCTAGGATAGTAATTGTGAAAAATGATTTTAAGCCACATGATTTGTTCTCAGCCAACTGGATGGTGTTCAGTGCTCGAAGAGTTTGAGACATTGCTGTTTCTGTAGTTGGCACACATTTTCCTAATGATTTATACTGTCATTTGACTCCAATAAAATCTGGTGGAGTTTGTGGCATTATTGTCCTGGCAGCTTGGAAATCATCCTTTTAAAACACCCCATTTAGCGGATTTAATTGAAAATGCAACATGGTGCAAATCTGCGACCATGTGGCGCATCTTGATGCAAACAGGAGGTCTTCTGAGAAAGGACAGGCTCCAGCCAAGCAACACATGAGGTACTGGTAGGAACTAGTGGGGGCTTAGACACAATTTTGGTGTACTAAAATTTACTTCTAACTCGCTCTGTGGCCAACCTTAGCCCATCTGAAAAAAAATGAGAAATCTGGACTAGATAATACTGTCTTAAGTTCATTCCTACTTGAACGTTCTCTAGTTCCACCTGGCAAATTCAACAGGATCGGGGCTCAAGGGAGACTACACACCACCCGTGGGCCCATGTCTTGATTTACAGCTCAGACCCATCCCAGGAGCTCCCAACTGTTATGCAACGTCCCTTGGTTTCATGATGACTTCAGATTCACTACGTCCCCTGTGTTGGGGGGTTCCCCAAGACCACCCCAGGTTTGGTGATTCATGAGGAAGACCCACATGATTCAGCATATAGTCACACTCATGGCTGTAATTTATTTCAGTGAAAGGGTACAACACAGAATCAGCAAAAAGAAAAGCCACATGGAGCAAAGTCCAGAGGAAACCAAGCTTAAGCTTCCAAGAGCCTTATTTCAGTGCATTCATACAGGAAGCACTTAATTCCTCCAGCAATGAATTGTGACACCATGTGTGAGATGCTGCCTACCAAGGAAACTCATTAGGGACTCATGTTCAGGGTTTTTACTGGGGATGGTTGTATAGATACTCAGTGCCTCCCATGTACCCAAATTCCATGTTTTCAGAAGGTATGTAGCATAGACCATAATGTTTGCATAAACACTTTAGGCAATTGAAACATTTTGATGAGTGAATGGTGAGAACTCTACCTAAATCCAAGTTCCTAGATGCCAGCCAAGTGTATTTAGGGGGGCCAAGCACACAAGTGGCTGGGTTGAAGAGTAGCTCCAGCTTTATAAGAACTTTGTGTTCACTGAACAAATAAATTAACACTAAAGAAAAATACTAAGTATTCCCTCCCAGAGAGCAACCTAAATCCCCAGTATGGTCCATATTTGTTTTACAGACTAGAAAATCCACCTGAATCAAAGTTCTTGTTAGGCAGATATTCATTCATTCATTCTTATTTAGCAGAGATGTACTTTCTTCCTAGCACTTAGAATATTTCCAGTACCAAGGAACAAATGGTAAATAAGTTGGCCACAGTGCCTTCTTTAATGAAGAGTAAGTGGAACATTTTATGGATAGAAATTTGGATTTTTTTACTTGGCCTAATCAGTTGATGGTAGTCTGCTGAAAGTGCCTTGGCAGAGCTCTCTTGCTTGCTTATTATCATGATGATTGTGATGACTTCATGTGATTTCACTATTCCCCCATGATGGTTGTGATAGAAGTCACTATGTTAGGAATATGAAGTTAACCTATAATTAACTAGTCAAAGTGCTTCCAGAAGAGGCCAGTAATTGATGATCCACTTGAAAAAAAATCACTTCAGATAATATTCATTCTTGCCAGGTGCAAATTATGCCAATCCTGATGAATTTCCATGAGCAAGCTAGAACTTAGCCCATACTGGTCATTTATCTTCTCAGCTTTATTTTCAAAGAGTAAAAATACGTGGGTAGTTTAGTCCTGTGGGCCCCACTCTAAGGTGATGAAGGATCTATTAACAAAGTTGTGTTTATCAAGATTGTAGTTAAACCTTTTCTTTAATTAGTAACTCATTTTCTGTTAGCGGATTGCCACCGACCCTTGAGCTCACTTAATCTGTGGTTGTCTTCTTAACATGTTGAAGACAGTTTCTTTTATCAAACAGTTTCTCTGAATTCCTCACTTCTCATTTACTTTTCACCCCATGTTAGGGCTCGTTCCAGTGATTAAAGCACACTTTTGGCTTATTTTACTCCTCTCTCTGCCAATAAGTAGGATTCTCTTAGTAAGTACTCAATAAATGTTGTTAGAAAGTGAGGAGAGGGTCAGTGGTTCAGCCTTCGTCTGAAATTTTCCAAATTCATAGGACTGAGTTGGCTCTTCCTAAAACATGATGATGCCTTCAAATGTCCTGTGTTGAACAGTCAAATGCTACAATTATCTGAGGCATCTGGAATGCTGTTTTTCCTTAATTTTGGTTAGCAGTGAACTTGGCCCGGAAATCAGTAGAGTACAAGAAATGATTCTTAGCATTGCGGGGATGAGAAAAATCAAAACGTCCCAGCTGCCTGGGGAAGAGAAAGTAATAACTGTCTTCAAATAGAATGCACATGCCCATCAATGTGATTTTTCCCATTTCTCAAGTGTGAGAAAATCCTCGGTAGACTGTCTCAGCCTAGGGATGAGATTCTAGGCTAGCAATGGATAATCCAATATGCAAATGGTACACACTGAGAGACTCACTGTACAACCGATGAAGGTAAATCACAGGGAGAGAGGTAAATTGAACCTAGACATTCCAGAAAGAGGATTGATTACTTAATCGCATATGTCAGAGTCAAAATTTGGTTGTAATGTGGAGCTGCTCTTCACGATGGGAGAAGATGTGGACCAAGTAAAGAATGCGTTCACTGATTAATCTTTCCTTGATTAAAAGGAGAAGAGCCTGATAATTTCTTCCTTTACGCTAAGAAAAAAAAAAGTCATGGGCGCCTGGGTGGCTCAGTTGGTTAAGCGGCTGCCTTCGGCTCAGGTCATGATCCTGGAGTCCTGGGATCGGGTCCCGCATCGGGCTCCCTGCTTGGCGGGGAGTCTGCTTCTCCCTCTGACCCTCCTCCTCTCATGCTCTCTGTCTCTCATTCTCTCTCTCTCAAATAAATAAAATCTTTAATAAAAAAGTCAGTTTGGATGGTGTCTATTCAAATCTTTAGTACAAAATTTACAGAATAATCTTAACTACTTGGAAGAAATGTAGCTTTATTTTTTTTTGGTCGGTCTTTTTTAGTTTCTTGGTGAGTCGAATTTTGACCCTTGTAAAAAGCCTACTGGGATGGAAGTTCTGATCTAAACAGACTGAATTAGCACGTCTGAAGTAAAGAAAATTATGCCCAGGTAGCACAGGATTGAGTTCTTTAATGATCTCTTTGCATGGTTTCCGGAAACCGAGTTAAATTAGTGTTTTAAAGCCTGATGTTTGGGTTTGTTACCTAGTGATAGAGAAACCATTTTTATTTTTCAGGGAACCAAAAGAAATTCACCGCGACTCTCAGCAGTAGTCAGTTAAGCATAGCAGGGCCACGTAAATGTGGTTTTAGATCATTCCTGTTCTGGTGAAATGTTTTATATGCCTGTTCTCATTTTTCTTTCATGCCTGTGCGCTGAATCCTAGGCCCTTCTGCTTTACATGCATGCATACTACCTACGCACGCACACACAAACTGGTGCTGTGCATGTTTTTGCAATTAGTACTCTGAGTCAGGTGGTCTTTAAGAAGATACGGGGCGGGAGGCAGTTTGTAGACCATCAAATTGGAATGAGTCTGAAAAATAACTTCATGCAAGCCCTCAGCTCATGTTTAATACCTACTTTGTATATTTTCACTGGCCAGAGGTATACTCTCCTCAGATAGCCCTTTCTTCCTGTAATGAACAATTTAGTTCAAAACCCCTTCCTTGTTCTTGATCAGAAACTTATGTCCCTGTCGCTTTACGCACTCCTAAATTCCAGGTCAAAATTTCAGGTTGAGGATCACATCTGATCCCTATTTCCCCAGCTTTCACTGCAAACATTACAGAAACTTTTTGGAAATTGAAAGCAAAAGTAGAGAGAATAATATAATGAACACCATGTCCCCATCACCAACTTCCATAATGGTCAACTCAAGACCAATATTCATTCATTTATTGCCCCCCTCTACTTGATTATCTTAAAGCAGTTCATACACTTCATTTCACCCCTGAATATTACAGTATGTATCTCTGTAAGATAAGGGCCATTTTTTTCCCCACAATACAATCATCATGTCATTATCACTTATAAAAAATTGACAGTAATTATATTACCAAACACCCCGTCTGTTTCAAATTTTCCTTATTGTCTCATAAGTTTTTGCTTTGTAGTTTGAGTCAGGATCCAAATAGGGCTCATACCTTGTGATGGGTTGGTATTTCTCTTAGATTTCTTTTATTCTATAGCTTACTTCCATTTTGAAAATTTTCGGTGGAAGAATCTAGGTTATTTAGAGCTTGCTGTGGTCTAGATTTTGCTGATTGCATTTTCGTGGGGTCCTTTAGTATATTCTGTTCCTAATCTTATCACTAACTCGCTAGGTAGTAAGAGGGAGGTAAAGGCTCGATCAGATTCAAGTTCAAATTTATTTTCGAGAGAGTGAGGATGAGACTGCACGTTAGTTACCTCGTTGGTGTGTTTGCTCCCTCAACAGGTGCAGCGTGTTTGCTTTGTGATCTTAGCAGTTACCATCGCATAGATCCTTTTGTTCTTTGTTGGAGTTTGCAAAATAGTGATCTTCTCTTTCTGTGATCCCTTCACTTATTTGGCTGGAATGCTTTTATTTTATTTTATTTTTTAAAGATTTTATTTATTTTTTTTGACAGAGAGAGACATAGCGAGAGCAGGAACACAAGCAGGGGGAGTGGGAGAGGGAGAAGCAGGCTTCCCGCAGAGCAGGGAGCCCGATGTGGGACTCGATCCCAGGACCCTGGGATCATGACCTGAGCCGAAGGCAGACGCTTAACGACTGAGCCACCCAGGCGCCCTGGAATGCTTTTAATAGAGAGGGATTACTCATCAATTATTTGGCATCATGAGGTACAGTTCCTACAGTTCTCTCATTATTGGAGATTACTTTCCTAGTGTTCACCAAAACTACCAATAAGTTTGGGTTATTTTTTTTAAGTTTCATTATAAATGCATGGATATAAGTATATTTCATGTGTTTTATTTCATTGATATTATGAACCTTGTTCTTGCTGAAGGTGCCCCGTCTTTGGTCAGTGAGAACCCATCAAGTTAGCCCCTAGGTCCTTTTGATATGACCCCAGTATTCTTTCTCTGTGGTATGACAAGCTGTTCTGTACTCATCTTGTGTATTTCCTGTTCCAGACATGGAATCAACCATTTCTCCAAAGATCCCTTGCTCCCCCCTTTTTAAAACTTTTAATTTAATTTTTTTTAAGATTTTATTTCAGAATGTGCGAAAGCGGGAGAGATCACAGAGGGAGAAGGAGAAGCAGACTCTTCACTGAGCAGAGAGCCTGATGCGGGACTCGATCCCAGGACCCTGGGATCATAACCTGAGCCGAAGGCAGACGCCTAATGACTGAGCCACCCAGGCACCCACCCCCCTTTTTTTATCATATTGATATTTAGAGACCACAATATGAGTGCTCAGATTCTCACTGTTACTGGATTAGTCTTGAGGCCTTTGTGGTAAACAGAGTTGGAAGTGTGCATTTTTATGTATAAAATATACCATGAGTTTATACAGATATATCCAACTTGAAAGCCATTCTACAGAGTTTCTTTACCCCCATTAGTCTTATATCTGTATCTTTTCCCTTGCTGACAAGTCTGTTCTCAGTGACGCGAACCAAATTCCCCACTGCTTTAAATCTATTCTGCCATCCTAGTTGTTGTTTTTTATTAACATGTTTTAGTTTATTTCACGTTCTGTGTTGCCATTGGAAGAACAGGAAATATTACAAAGACATGCATTTCTCTAGCTTGTATAGACAATACATAGAAGTAAAACCATCTGCTTCAGCAACCTGATGCCTGGGAATTAATATTCTATTTTGAAGGGATGAAATTAACTTCACTAGGTCTATGCACAATAGCATATAATTATTTCCCCTAATGTGCCTACTTTAGAAAAGAGTATATTAAACTTGCCATTCTTTATTAGTTTGAAAGATGAAGTAAAACAGGACTAGAAACATTTCTAATTGCAGAAGTTTGTCCAAGGAAATGAAAGATTAAAGAGATCCGTAATGATCAAACCTGATTCAGTCTGGACAAGAAAAAGGGAAGGTGCAATGAACAAATCATTTAAACTGGTTGTACACACTAATGAGCACTGAATTAGTTCTTTCCTCCCAGGACTTAAGAACTAGGAGTTACCACAGACTGTTCAATAAAAGCATTAATTCAATGTGTAACAGAAGGGAAAATGAAGGAAAGCAACAAGAAAAGTAATTCCCGCAGAAGAAAGTGAGTTGGTAATGATTTTATTCATTCAACAACATTTATTTATTGAGCTCCTCCTATGTAGCAGACATAATTCAACCTGTGGGGGATACAAATATGAACCGGTTGTGTGCTCTGCTCCCTGGCCAGGTTGTAAGCAGGCTAAGCAATCGCTGACTTTCTGTGCTAACAATGTAGTGCAGGCACACACGAATACTCTGGACCCTTGCAAGTATCTTTAAGCATTTTGATACTGAGTTACAATCTTTCATTTGAGTGTCTGGGTCTCAAATTTCTGATGTGGAAATTAAGTGATTGAAATTAAGTGATAGCACATGTTAGGATTTCTTTTTCGGACAAATGAATGATTTCCACAGTCATTACAAACTTTATTCCTGATGCAACACAGCTTTTAAGGATGGCTCATAGTTATCTCCAAAGTCAGGTGGCTTGGGACATACTGGTTTGAACAAGCTTAAAAACGGTTCTTTAACTGCAGGACTTCTCAGAGCCTTTATTATCCTAATATGCTTTGTGAATTGGTAACAGAGGGATGTAAATGTAAATAAATGGTTGTTTCTCTGTTTGTCCCAAGAGAATATATTTTTAATGAAATGTTTTTTTTTTGAGATTATTTGAATTGTAAGTTACCAGAAAATTCAATCCAGACTGGGGGAAGGAAAAGTAATAGAAGAGAGGGAATTGATTGGCTCATGTAACTGTGGACTGGCACGCCTCCCTTGATCCAGGAGATAAAGCGGCTCTCTAGATGCCCGGTTCTTCCTGCCACTCGGTGTAGCTCTGATCTCTCCAATTCATGGTTTCATTCTCAACCAAGCTTTCTGCTCATGGTTACAAGATAGCTGTCAGTAACTCCTAGTTCAAATCTACTGGAACAACAAGAGCTTTTGCTCTGGTATTCTGAGAAAAGTTCCTGGGGGGCGCACATCTTCTTGTCCTTCTCTCCTTACCTCCTTCCCTATTCTGTTCTTGTTTTCTGACCAGTGAGCCTCATCCGCCTTGTCACACACCTTTGGGACAAAGGGACTTAGAGGGAGAGCAGAAACTAAGCCACGAGAGTAACGAATGTGACGCTCTAGGAAGGCAGTCTCTCCACCGTAACAGAAATCATGGGGCATGGGTGGGCACCCTGGTCATGCATGTTCATGCCCACGTGAAGGCAGCTGTTGATACGAATCCCTCAGCAGACAGGTTGAAGAAGAGCCAGCTGACAGGCCTCCTCAGCGGGGGCACAGCGTCTGAGGGCGGTGGGTGGTCGGCAAGGCCACTGAGGTCCCAGCCACTTGGCTCCTGGTGCCGCTAGATGCCCTCTGCCTCTCCCTGGATCATCTGGAAGTCTGTCATTATGGCATGGACTCCTTGCTTTATGCCCTTCGGGGCTTCACTGTTGGGTACTTTAAAAAAAAAAAACTGTGCCTGTAGTACTTTCTCCCCACTGGTTCATTTTGATAAATTTGAAATCTACACATAAGTTGAAGGACCAGTAGGAACGCATACATTTCATTCACCTTGATTTACCAGAAGTTAATACTCTGTCTCTCTCTCTACACACGTGCGTGTGCGCGCACACACACACACATTTTTCCTGAATTTTGAAAGTGGCAGACATTATAAAAATGCACCCATCAATATATCAAGATGCCTTTCCTAAGACTACTTTCCCATATAACCAAAACATCATTCTCACCTCTATGAAAGTGATCTTAATCCAGTTTACTATCTGTAGATCTCCCCAGTGGTCACCAGAAATATTTTTGTTGAACTATTCCTTTTGATCCAGAACTCAGAATCCTACATTCCCATTATTCATTTCATCTCTTTATTTCCTCCAATCTAGAAGGTTTCCCCCTCCCTTTACTGGGGGTGGGGAATGGTCTTTCATATTGATGATTTTGATGAGTCCGGGTTGGTGGTTGTAGAATAAGTCACACTTGGGATTGGTTTGGTGGTTTTTTTCAGGACTATAGGGAGGCTTAACCATTTTTGGTACAAAAACGACTCAGGTGAAATTATACCCTTTTCAGTGCTTCATGTCACAAGGTTAAAAGTCCTATTTTTGATGGTGGTAAATTTATTTACTTGGTTGGTTGAGGTCTCTGCTAGATTTCTCCACTGTAAAGGTATGTTTTGTCTCCTTAATTAATCAGAAATTTGGGCAGTGGTATTTCAAGTGTTGTGAATATCATGTTGCTGGTCAACTTCTCCCCAAGATTTCAGCATCCATTGAAGATTCCTGCCTAAATTGATCACTAGATCAGTGGTTGCAAGATGAGGATTTTCTTTTTTTTTCCCCTAAAGATTTTATTTATCCATTTGAGACACAGAGATAGAGCATGAGCAGGGGGAGAGGCAGAGGGAGAGGGAGAAGCAGACTCCCCGCTGAGCCAGGAGCCCGATACGGGGCTCGATCCCAGGACCCTGGGATCATAACCTGAGCCAAAGGCAGACACCTAACCATCTGAGCCACCCAGGCGCCCCAAGATGAGGATTTTCTAATTCTGTAACTCCTTCTTCATTACTCTTCCTTTTCAATATTGTTAGGAGTGCATGGATTCTTTCTAAATGTAATGACTCATTACTGACATTATTTCTTTTTGGTTCTTAAAGTGTGCCAAGTTTGATGAGTGGGTGATTTTTCAGGTTGACTCCTGTGTCCTTTTGGGAAGTCCCCCATCAGGTTTGCAGCACTTCCCCTTGAACGGAACAACAAAATGTTCACTTTGTATTTTCTCCACCTCCGACCTAGAGAGACCCATTTCTCCCAAGTAGATGGTTTCTCCTGTTGAGGAATGGTGTTTTAAAGTCCAGATTTTGGTAGGAAGGGGGTCCTTCATTCTAGGCCCCTTTTCAATGGACAGAGCCTAGAGATCTATATCTGGAGTTCACTGTGTCACCCCAGATTTGATTCAGTAGCACAAGTAGACCCACTGTCAACCCATTTCAGATTCTGTCCCCTCCCTCCCACAGTGAGAATTCTGGTTCTCATCAGTGTAATAAATGTACTACCGTACAGACAAATGGTACTGGAATTACATTACCAATACCACTGCCAACGACAGACTTAAGTAAAATTCAAGATTTCTTTTTGTTCTCAGAATAAATCCCACAGAGGCAATACAGTCAGGCTACTTGACTCAAAAGTTGCTTGAATAATTACTTTTCTTCTCTGTGATTTGGTCATGAATGTGATATATAGCTAGGTTAATCTGTTTCTGTTTTGTTCCATTTTAGAGCTCTCTCCCCCATCTCTGTATATTTTGTGTATTTAACTTTACGCATTTATTTTCTTTTGGGATTCGTAAAACATATGGTTCAAAGTAAAATGCATAGGATACATACATGCATTTTTTTCTTTTTGCTTTTATCAAGTCGTATATGCAGGAAATCACTCCATATTAGTTCATAGAGATCATTCTTCTTTTTTTTACAGCTGTGTTGCAGGAGAGTTACCATAATTTATTTAACTAGACATCAATGAATGCAGTTCGCTTCTTTGCAATATTTTGTTTTTACAAATAACTCCATATTGGATAACCTTGCACGTAAGTTGTTAGAGGTTGTTTTCAGAGTAAATTCCTAGTTGCGGGATTGCTCAGTCAAAAGGCAGAAGCAAGGGTTAGAGTTTGCCCTCCCTCTCCCCTCCCCGCCCCGAGCCAGGGATAGCAGAGTTTATGTCGCCCTCAGTGCTGTTTAGGAAGTCCTGCCCCTCTCACCTGACTATGCTGTCACGTGTGATTTGGGCTAGTTTGGTAGGTGGGAAATGGCATTTTTGTGTATGGTGTATGATACTCGGATCACAGTGGTTGCTTTGGCAAAATTTTCATTACCCTCATCCCTTATTCTTGGACATTGGAAGTACTCTGTTTTAGGAGTTAGATTCTGCCTTATGAGCCAATTTTAACATTTTTTTAGTGGCGACCTTTAAGCTCATTGACATTTATAAATATGACCAAAAAGTCTCAACTCTGTCATACTATTTTATATGTATCTCTATATATCTATAATATATATTTTTATATACATATACATTTATATACATATGTGAGTATATAATATGTATATATTTCTATACACATATATATTTTACATGTATACATTTTATATACATATATGTATGTTACTTTTTATTATATACATATATATATGTATTTAATCTGTATTGGGTTATTTTTATTGTGTTTCCTTGTATGGTTTGTTTTTGCTCTTTTAAAATAACTTCTTCTGGCTTTGGGGAAGGTTTCTATTGTTTTCGTGATTATTACAAATAACGTGTATATGCTCTCAGTTCCTTTTTTCCTCACTTAGGCTTCTATATTTGGATTGTCTGCTTTAAAGGATATTCTTCAACTCTTACCTGTCCAATTATTCATTAGCTTATTCTATTTTACTGTTTCTATTTTTTTCTTCTTCCATTCTAAGTTCATTTCTCCTGCTTTGTCAGAACATGTACCATAAAATTACTTTTCTTCCATCCTTGTTCCTACCTTTGCTTTTAGTGTAATATTTACAATTAAATATATTTCATGCTCATCATCAGTTCTTTTGCCAGTCGTGTTTTGGTTGGATGAAGCATACCCTTTGCTACACTACCTAGAAAGGAATTATTAGTGTAGTACTCCCTAAGTTCTTAATTATATAAAATAGTTTTTGTAGCCTTGATACTTGAAGGACACCTTGATGGGTTTTTTTTTTACCTTGCTAGTGACTCTTGTCTCTCTCTCCCTCTCTCTCTTTTTTTTTGATCCAGAGACACAGATTTTTTCTTTTAGAGTATTGTTAAAAATTAGACACCATTGTAAATATATTGGATCTTCTTTGCCTATTTTCTTTATTAGTTACTTGCCCTTGGATCCTTTTGACCTCGACTTTGTTTTGTTGTTTTTATATATTTATGCTTTTTTTTTTCAGTGCTCCTGATTATAGCTTCAGTTGAATCCGTTCTCTGCTTGAGACTTTGTAATTTAATTATTATTTTTAATATAGTTTCATCTTTGATTTATTTCCAGGGTTTTAGTCAACACTAGTTTCACATCTTTCTGGATTTTTTTCCTGTCCATATGCTTTTAAATTTAATTTGAGCTATAGTCTCATATCTGCAGGTTCTATTTTAGTGTGTTTCATTTGGGTTCAGGTGTTACAGTTTTGTTCTGTTGCAGATTTTTGAGCAGGAGTTCTATAAGCTGGAATATTTTGATTCACTTTTTATTTTGTTCTTGTAGAAACCTTGCATGGATATTTGTCTACTGGTTTCCATTCCTTTTGAACTGTTCTATTTTCTTAGATCATTAGTAGCAGCTGCATGTAGAAGGAGGTGGGAGTTTGGATGACTAGTTGAGGTCTGCAGTTCAAGAGTGCAATGGCCTTTTACGGGCTTTGTTCATCTGTTTTGATCATAGTTTTTAGAGGGAGTTGGTCTTCTGACTTTGTGACTTTCTTTTTCTTTCTTTCTTTTTAACTTCCTCTTTTTATCTTTTTCTTATCTCTTTTTCCATCAAGTCTTCAAAGAGTGCCCCCTCCAAGGTGCTCCCTAGCGCTCAGAAGTGATGCCTTCCAAGACTGCCATCTCTGTTTCTTTGCACTTTGAGCCCTATCCAGGCTTCAGATCTGTTGTTAGTATTCCTCTGCTGAAGATGGAGCTTTCTCGTCACGTGGTAATTCTATCTACCACCATTGGGATTCTGCTGCCTCCTTACTTATCTGCTTGGTCTCCACCTGACTGTGCTGGAGCATTCTCTAGAGCTGGTTCTGCTGGATTCGAGTATTCTACTTATGTGTGATATGGGGTTCATTATATTCCTTTTTTCTTAATTATGTCAATTTGTATTATCAATATTTCAGTAATTTCTATTTGATACATATGTGTTTTTTGAAGACAGCATGCAGAGATTACAGTTTAGGTGGTTTTCATTATCCTAGTCAAACCAGCATTAGATTCTCAGAGCCTATTCTGGATATGAAGAAAATGGAACACTGTATTTTTTCTTCTCTTTGCAGTGCTACTCTAGCAATTTCAGTTCTTCTCTAGGAAACACAGAGGCAATTGGTTGAACTAGGAGACATCGTAATCAGTAAGAGACAAGTTATTATCATTCCACAGAGTTTTCTTCTATTAGACTTGTACTAAAGGTTGCCAGATTTAGCTAATAAAAATATAGGAAACCTAGTGAAATTTGATAAATAATAATTCAGATAAATTGTGAATAACTTTTTAGTATGTCAAGTTAAGGATGGGTCAAAGGATGGATCTGATACTGAGGGGCTTCTTTCTCTTATGAGGAAAAGCTTTTTATGACTTCCTTCTTTCCTTCCTGCATGGGATGCTGGTGAGGGATGTCAGATGTGAAGCTGTGGCAGTTATCTTGCAACCAGGAGGCACTTTCAGGGGGCAGAGGTCAGCTAAGCATGGTGGCTGAGCAGGCGAGAGCCTGGTTCCTTAATGATACCATTAAGCTGCTGTACCAAACATGGAATCCCCTAGTACCTGATTGCTTGAGTAATAAATAAATACCTTTCTGACTATGATTCATTAGGTGTTCTTTTCTTTGTAGTTGAAAAATTCCAAGTTAATAGAAACTCATTCCAACTAGAAAGTAACTGCCGGAATTTTATAGGTTAAACCCATCTTTTTATAGGAAGTTTTATTTTTTGTTTGTTTTAGTTCCCAGGCTTTGGGGAACTGTGACCTGTCACTTTATTGTTTATTGGCCTTTTCTTCCCTCCTACTTGAAAATATGGACAGGGGTAGGTTTTCTGTCCTGTCCATCGAGCAGCTGTTTGAATCTCTTCAATGCCAATTCAACATCTTTCAAGATCTCTCTCTACTCTCTCAACGTTGGAAATCTCTCCCCTAAATCAAAGGTGGAAACCTACCACTGTTGGACATCGGGATGTTTGGGACCATGACCAATTGGGTAGGTAGAAATGACAACAGATGTTTGGGAAACTGTGTTATGAGTTGTGTAGTCCGGGCGTGTGTGTCCATGCAAAGTGCAAACACTCGTGTTGAATTTAACTGACTCAACATTCCTCCCATTAGTAAATGGGGGGAAAAAGTGACCTGTGTTACAGGATACACAGGACACTGTGTTACACGATAAGAATTGCTACAGAGAAGATTGGTGCCCATGCCCTGAAAATGAAGATGTACTACTCTGTTTGTATAGCGCTTTCCCAGAATTATTATTTTTCTCCAAGCGAAGAAATTCTGTGGGATGCTATTAAAGCAAGTTGCTTGGTTAGATTCTTGAAAGGATTCGACCTTTTTTTTTTTTTATTAGTAAGAAAAACATTTGCAATTACACTTGCTGGTGTAGGATAAAAATGACTTTGTTTTCTTGCTCATTATACTTCAGGGTCTGGAGAGAATCCTCACCAGGTCGAAGAAGCAATCTTTTCTGTGGGTTTCTTTATTGAGTAGCTCATCAAATATATTATGGAAACCTTCATCTTTTCTGAAGCATCTGCTGCTTGCCACAGTGGAGGAAGCACTAGATATATTACTGGCCTGTCCAAGCAAAGTGTTTCATGGTCCTTACAAGCAACTTTGTAGATTTTATTCTAGTTTACGTCTTTAAGTGGACATTGAAAGCAAAGATGTCAAGTAGATTTGGATAGTTATTTTTACTCAGTCTAGAAGGAACGATATTAAAGTGGGCTTTTCGGTAGCTATCTGAATTGATTTTGTTGATTGTCAAAGCCAAGATTGTTTTTGCTTGGCGGTAAAAATAGATGTATTTTTCTGTGGATCCATCACCGTAATAGCATATTTCACACTCTATGTTGCTGGGGGTTCTTTGACTTTGGAAATTTTTTGTTTTTAAATTTGTATTTGAAATGGTTTGTGTTTTGCTTTTGTTTTTTTAATTTTAAATGGCAATAGGTTTGGAACCTCAATTTTGCTCTCGCTTGCTCTTCTAAGGCTGGGGTTTATTGCCTCATCCTCATAAACGTCTCTTTTCAAAATGAAGTTTCTGTGTTCATTGAGTGAAGGTCAGCTCAATAATAGCAAAACTGTAAAAAAACTGAGTGTATACATTTAATAGCACATTTCCCTTGGTGGTTTCCAAAATCTTTTATTTCCTCTGTAACTATTACCATAATCTCTAATTATGCTGTTTGTCTCATTTGTCTGTTTATAATCTGCCTACTCCAACTTGAATGGAAACTTGGTGAAGGCCAGACCCTGTTTTCTCTAGACCCTGTTTTCTCATTCACTGGTGAAGACTCAGCATCCAGAAAACATTTAGTTAGGATTGGTTGGAAAGTTAAAAACAAGCTAATAGAATATAAGTGAATGAAAGAAATGTTTTGACAGTTTACAGCTGTAGAGAAATGGTATCATGGATCTGTCATTCCTCTAGCTATTATGGGGATAGCATCATTATACAATAGATCCATGTCCTTCAGAAGGACTTGGAGATAACCCAACTGGGACAAATAGACCTTAATAACTAAATCTTGCACATAAGATTGAAGATTCTCCAGCTGTTCACGTGAATCAGGAAGCCATCTTAAATTTCCACATCAGTCAAGCCTTCAGGGGCCTGTAGTCCCAGGGATATCTGTCGGCAACTGAATGAGAGGCCCTGGTGAGAACCACCCAGCTGACCCTCATCGAGCACAGCACTGTGATGAGCTGTAGTAGTTAGGTTTTCAGCTGTTAAGTTTTGGGGTAATTGGTTTACACCGTGTAGGAGAAAGAAAAAGTTGACAATACAACCTACATTTATTGATACTAACGACTTTTCTCTTTCCCTAAGCAGCATACTTTTTGGTTCCATTGTATATACCAAGCCTATTCCTTGATTATATAAACGCATAAAGACTAGATTATACTTGGAGAATTCATGTTACTAGGAAAAAGAAAAGATGCGTGGGTGTCGACACGGGCTGTTTTTGTTAGTGGGAAAGCAAAGGGGAATTGTGATTTTTGTCAGCAACTGGTTATGACCGTGTGGGTCTTGACCACCCTCTCTCTCCTGATATGATTGCTTGATTTTTAAGAATAAGAATTTGGGGGCGCCTGGGTGGCTCAGTTGGTTAGGTGACTGCCTTCGGCTCAGGTCATGATCCTGGAGTCCCGGGATCGAGTCCCACATCGGGATCCCTGCTCAGCAGGGAGTCTGCTTCTCCCTCTGACCCTCCTCCCTCTCATGCTCTCTGTCTCTCATTCTCTCTCTCGCAAATAAATAAAATCTTTAAAAAAAAAAAAAAAGAATAAGAATTTGACACACTGATATTATTATTCCACCTTTTGAGAGTTTCTATACCACAATTACTGCAGGTTTCTTGTAGAAATAAATGTATTTGAGGTCAGGACTTATTAAAGGGTGTGGCGAAACCCTTCAGAGACTTGAGAATGTTCAGAAAGTTCAGTCAGTAATCTCTTATCCAGAGAGAAACAAAGTTAAAAATCCAAAAAGGCTGTTTGAAATTCCACATCCCATTAATTTTTATGTATAATTCCCACAGATGACCAAGTCTTACTTGTCCTTTAACGGCATCTACCTCGGTGCCTTTTCTTGAGACAAAAATTAGGGCAATGAACTGCCGTTAATGTTTAAGACTGAACTTCTGCTGGTCTGTATGTTAAATTTTAACAAGTTAAGCTTGGGTTTTATTAGGAAAGTTCAAGGGGTTTTTACTCTGGAAGGGGAGGGGCTTATATAATAGTGCTAGACATCAATTGAATACACGTGGCTTCACTATTGTGTGGACTTGATTCTTCCTCTCCCATTCTTCTGTATCCTCTTCCTTCTACATATGTATCATTTTGGTGACTCAGTCTTGATTGAAAAACATCCTTTGGGAGCATCTAATCTATGAGAATTTGGGGAACTTAGTGAAGTTGAAGTAGCTTTTACTGTTCCAGAGTTCTGCAGAGTCCTGGAAAGGGGCACATCCTTCATTAAAAGTTGGACAGAAGTCAAAGTGTGGTAGGACCTGGAAGGTCACCTGCGTGTATTGTCTATTTGTTTTCTTGTCTGTCCATCCTTTGTCCATCCATACATCCACACATCTATTTAAGAGAAACTGATGTCAAACCTCACTGCAGAATGCCAAGGGTTTGAGAGGATCTTGTATAAGTTTATCCCGGTTCTTCATTATTTTTTTCAATTGAAAAATGGATTTTTTCCCTCACTTTAAACATAGCTGCCTCTGCCTTTATTTTTCATGAGAATATTGCCATTCGTGAAATAATATTAATGAAGAGACATGACCTATGTGTAAGGTTGTGTTTAAATATCTTCAGATGATATTCAGATTCTTCTTCCCTGACCTTAAGTGTCCCCAATATTAGAAATAATTCTGTTTTTCCTCAAAATTTCTTTTGTGATTTTTGAAAAGATAGAAGGGGTGGGGCACTTGAGTTCTGAAGTCAGTTGGTTATGCTTATCCAAACCATACTATATTCTGCACATCAGAGGGAAAAGTCCTGCAATCTCTTAACTCCTCTTCCTGGGATCTTGGTGGAAAAAAAGTAGTCTGGAGTTTCTGAGCCAGATTTGTGCATAGAGACTAAGAGGGTGAAGAGTTCTATGCCAGCAGAATTTTGTACACAATGTAAACAAAGAAATTACATTTTAGAAAAGAATGAGGCTTGCTTCTTATTGATGTTTGCATAATTACTAAATAATGCAGCCCCATTGCTTATAAAGTTCATTTTCATGAGCTCCAACATAGGAATTGTTTCTTGGCTTTATAGGCACTTAGGGAAAACATTATAATTGAGATCATCCTTAAGTACACATAACTTACTAATTTACTAATTGCGCCATTTGGGGAAAGAGTAGTGTATCACGAATCCCGGGTTCTTGATTCACAGTCAGCCAGGAAGAAAGTCATTTAGTAAAACTGAGTTTTTCCTCAACTCATGGAAGAATTTACCTCATGACCAGAAAGCAAGACAATATTAAAATTGAGGGGCGCCTGGGTGGCTCAGTCGTTAAGCGTCTGCCTTCGGCTCAGGTCATGATCCCAGGGTCCTGGGATCGAGCCCCGCATCGGGCTCCCTGCCCGGCGGGAAGCCTGCTTCTCCCTCTCCCACTCCCCCTGCTTGTGTTCCCTCTCTCGCTGTCTCTCTCTCTGTCAAATAAATAAAATCTTAAAAAAATAAAAATAAAAATAAAATTGAGCCGTTGACTAAAAACCAGAGAAGAGTCGAGAAGTGTTTACTTCCATTATGCCATGTGTCGGTCGGAAGGAAACGGACCTGCACCCCGAGCTCCTCTCCCGCCGGGCCTTCGGAGGACAAGAGCACACCTGTCCCTGTGTCGTCTCTCTTCTGAATCCTTCTGCCAGGACTACTGAACATCATCAGTGGCCCATTAGCATAACCAGCGCCCCTACATGAATGTCGTCTTCTCTTCTCCCATGATTCCTCATGAAGCCTTCAGTCCCTGCGCATTTCCTGTGCTGTTTCTTGAATCTTCCCATTGGCAAAGTTGAATCAGCAGTTGTGCCCTATTAGGAGCCCGTGTGTGGAAGACAGAGGTGTCTAGATCCCACTTGAACCTTTTCTATCACCTGCTACCTGCATAACATGTCTTAAGCATGTAGATTATCTGCTGCATTTTATCCAGCGTTTACTTCTGCCTTCTCTCTTCAATAAATACAAACTTACAAATTATTGAGTATTTTTACTGTGAACTCTAGAGGTTATAAAAACACGGAATACAGACTCCAGTACTTCAAGATTCTTGTCATTTCACTGTGAAAAGAAAACCCCTATATAATCAGAGATTGCTGGTGTGAGTGCTGAAGAGAGGGAGCAGGGAAATGCTGGCCTCTGTGAAGGGAAAGTTCGAACAAATGCACAGCGATCCCAGGATTCGTGTTAGGATCCCATATGTGATACATTTATGTAGCTTCGCGGCTGTTCCTCCCCGAAGATACAGACAACCCTTCTACTCCACCTAAGTTTTGCCAACCAAATGCTCTGATTTTTTCCTACCTTTCTGGGTTTGGCCTACTTCCCTCAGACTGATAACTTCATCTGTTAGTTAGCTTTTGCTGCCTAAAAGCCACTCTCAAAACTTTGTGGTTTAAAAACACAGCTATTAGATTTATGATTCTCCCTGTCCTCCGTTGGGGCTGAGCCCAGCTGAGCCACTCTCTGGTTTCATGTGGGGTCACTCATGCCTCCGTGAACCATTCTGGGTCTGCTGGGGCCTGGAGAGTCTGGTGTGGCTTTAACTGGGACAGCTTTGATGTCTTCAATGTGGTCACTCATCTTGTAACAGGTCCCCTTCGCTTTTCGCATGGCCACCGGGAAGGATGACAAGAGAAAGAGTGTGGGAGGTGTGGGACTGGAGCGCTGTCACTTCTCTTACTTTCTTAGGGGCCAAAGCAAGTCACCAAGCCAGCCAGAAATTGAAGGGGGAAGGAATAACCTCATAGCTTGATGGGAGGAATTCCAAGTGTCCTGGGTGTAGGGAGCAGTGGAGAATTGAGTCCATTTTAGCTTCAAACACCTCTGTTTAATGACCCCAAATCTTGCTAAGACCATCAGATTTACACAGTATATGCTGCCCTTAGGCATTGTTTAACTTTGGGGTAACAAATGGCACCAGACAGAGTGTTCACTGCCAGATTGTGGAGTGACGTGAGGGGTGAAGATGTTAGCGTTTTACAGACATGAAAAAGATTTGAGATGGGAAATAAGATGATGCAAAAATTGTAGGAAGAATTCACTTGTGGGTCTGAGCAGAAAGAAACTTGAGATCCACACATCCAATTGTTACGGGTTACTCCTATGTGGATGTCACTGTAATTTCCATATTTCTAGAACTGAAGTCAGTATTTTCATTCCCTAACCAAATTTCTTCCCGTCCTGCTTTTCTCAGGAAGTGATCCTACCATTTGCTGTGTAGTCTGAGCCACACATCTGATGGTTCTTGATTCTTCTCTCACCATATTCACTCATTGTTACTAACAACAAATATTTCTCCTGTTCTCGCTAATATAGACCACTGTCCTCTCTCCTTCATACAGCTGTCTCCCAATTAATTGGTCTTCATGCTTTCCTTCATGTTCTATAGGACCCCCTGTGACTTCTTAAAACTAAATGTTCATTTAATTGGCATCCAATGACTGAATTTCTACTATGTGTTAGATTCCGTGGATACAAAAATCAATAAGGCAAAATGACTGCCTTCAGGGACCTTTATCATCTGGTGTGGGAGACATGTGTTTTAAAGAGACGAGTTGATCTATGATACAGTAGTTAGGAGTGCTATGAAGAAAATGAAGTCAGAGTCAAGGGTAGAGAGTGGCACAGAATGCTATTTCAGATAGATGGATTAGGGACAGCCTCTCTCTGGAGGTAATAGTTGAACATCAGAGAGGGAACCGTGTGGATATCTGAGGAAGTGTCAGAGAAGAGCAAGTAGCAAAACCTTGGGATAGGAGTGGGATTGGGATGGAAAAGGGTGTTTAGTGGAATAGAATGAGTAAGAGATCAGGGGGATGGTTTCACGTTAGGCCATGGAATGGACTTGGTATATTATTGAAACTGTGAGGGAAAGTCACTGGAACTTGAGAATGATTGAGGATGTTTACTGAGAATACATCTGACTTAGTTTACAATGATCACTTTACTGCTATATAGAGAACAGACTGTAGAGGAATAAGAGGGGATAGTAGACTGAGTCACTGTGTAGCCCTGAAGATGGTGGGAAGAGGTGAGGTTTCAGAGTTCTTTTGAAGGATCTGCTGACAGGTGTTTATGGAGAGGAGCCACAGATGCTATGAACTTGCGTGGGGGATGTGGAAAACCCTGGGTATGAACGGCTTTGTAGGAGCCAGAAGGGAGAAATCAAGTGTTTTTCTTGGGAATTCAGTTTGAGATAAGGGTTTTTTTTGTTTTTTGTTTTTTAAGATTTTATTTATGAGCGAGAGAGCGAAAACATGGGGAGGAGCAGAGGGAGGGAGACAAGCAGATTCTGTGCTGAGCACAGAGCCCGACACGGGGCTCAGTCTCAGGACCCCGAGATCATTACCTGAGCTGAAACCAAAAGTCAGATGCTCCACTGACTGAGCCACCCAGGCGCCCCCCAGTTTGAGATGCATTTTAGACATCCAAACGATGTTAATCCCTATCTTAAAACCCTTCAATGATTTTACATTGAATTGTGATACAGCTCAAACAAAACAAACAGACATGGCTCGTAAGAACATTTATGGTCTGGCCCCAGCGTACCTCTGCATTCTTATGTCATTCCACTTTTCCTCATCCCTGTCCCCTCTCCCATCTGTATCCTCCAGCGGTACCAAATTTCTTTAAGTTCCTTTACCGCTCGAATCTCTCTTTGATTATTCTTTACCCTTCCCCCAAATGAGCACATCCTCTCCATCCCTTGCTTGCCCTCTGGCTCTGTGAGCTCCTATTTGGGAGCTCAGTTGAAATGCCATTTTCTCTAGGAAGTGCGCTCAGCCTTTCTTCTCTTGCCCCTAACTAGGTTCCATGTTCCCACCATACCCTGGCAACCCTTGTTATAATGCTAAACAGGTGTTTTTGTGAAATTGCTTGTCGGTCACACAGACAAGACTTGAAGGACTTGAGGGCAGGGACAGTGTCCAACCCATAGAGTGACCAGAATAGAGTAAGAGCTTGATAAAAATATTTTTTAAATGACAGGGGGTTAGATTGGAAGCATAAGACGGGTTAGAAAGGTAAAAAGTCATGGATTGGGGCCAACAGCCAAGGCTCTGTGAAAATTGGAGGCAATGTGGCCTAACGATAGGAAGAAAAGAGAAAGGGGCAGAGGGTTCAGATCCAGGCTTCCAAAACCTGACTGTTTTTAGACCTGATGTATTCAAGAATGGTGTGAATCCTGGCAGTGCAGTGGGCTATACACATCAAGTGAAACTTGGTCTTAGTGTCTCGGAAATGTCTAGTGAGTTTTAGGGATTCAGGTTACCCTTTAGCTACGACACCGGATGATAGAGCTGAAACGAGTTCTCCGAACACTGAGATAGGACATGTAGACATTCTGGAAAGGAGAAAACATTTGTTTGTTGGCTTCTTGGGTAAATATTTTTAGGACTGAAAGTTTCTAATTCAAGACGTGTCAGGGGCCTAAAGATGTGAAGAGGATCCCACAATTTACACATGAAAGAAATGTCCACTCAAATAAAGGCACGGACCGTTCAGTTATCCTTCGGCTCTTCTGCCTCAGTTCTTCTTTTTTTTTTTTTCCCCCAAGACCATATTTTTTTAGAGTGGTTTTAGCTTCACAGTAAACTTGAGAGGAAGTTATAGAGATTTCCCATATGCCTCTTGCCCCAACACCCTCGTAGCTGCCCACGTTCTTGCCATTTCCCACAAGAGTGGTACATTTCTTACAGTTGATGAACTTGCACTGATGCATAATCATCCCAAGTCCATGGTTTGCATTAGGGTCTCCCTCAGTATTGTACATTCTGTGGTTTGGGACCAATGTATAATGACATGGATCCACCATGAAATAACAAAGAGTATTTTCCCCGCTCTAAAAATTCTCTGTGCTCCACTTATCCATCCTCTCATCCCCAATCCCTGGGAACCACTGATCTTTCTACTGTCTTCATAGTTTTGCCTTTTCCACAATGTCCTGTAGTTGGAATCAAATGGTGTATAGCCTTTTCAGATCGGCTTCTTTCATTTAGTATTAAATGTTTCCTCCATGGCTTTTCATGGCTTGAGAGCTCATTTCTTTTTAGCACTGAGTAATGTTCCATTGTCTGGACGTATCACAGTTTGTGCCATAACCTACTGAAAGCCATCTTGGTGGCTTCTAAGTTTTGGCATTTGTGAATAAAGGTGCTATAAATAAGCATCCATATGAAGTTTTGTGTGTGTGTGTGTGGACATAAGTTTTCAACTTAACGGTAAATGCCGGAGAGTGTAACTGTTGTATGGCAAGAGCCTGTTTAATTTTGTAAGATACTGTCAAACTGTCTTCCAAAGTGGCTGCATTTCGCATTCCTACCAGCAGTGAATGAGAGTTCCTATTGCTCCATAACCTCACCAGCATTTGGTAGCGTCAGTGTTCTGGATTTTGGCCATTCTCATAGGTGTGTGGTGGTATCTCATTTTTATTTGCATTTTTCTGCTGACCAATGACATGGAACATCTTCCTGTATGCTTATGTGCCCTCTGTATCTCTTCTTTGGCGAGGCGTCTGTTAAGGTCTTTGGCCATTTTTTAATGAGGTTGTTTTGTTTCTTTATTGTTGAGCTTGAGTTCTTCATATATTTTGGACGTGTCCTTTATTAGATGTGTCTTTTGCAAATATTTTCTTCCAGTCTGTGCCTCGTCTTTTCAATGTCTTGATGTTATCTTTCATAGAGCAGAAGTTTTTAATTTTAATGAAGTTCAGCTTTTCAGTTATTTCTTTCACGGATTGTGCCTTTGGTATCATATCTAGAAAGGCATCATCCTACCCAAGGTCATCTAGCTT
The DNA here is from genome assembly GCF_002201575.2 of Neomonachus schauinslandi. Classification (NCBI taxonomy): domain Eukaryota; kingdom Metazoa; phylum Chordata; class Mammalia; order Carnivora; family Phocidae; genus Neomonachus; species Neomonachus schauinslandi. The sequence goes on from NC_058415.1 coordinate 17,748,466, forward strand.
CTCTCCTACGTTATCTTCCAGGAATTTTAGTTATGAATTTTGTATTTAGGTCTCAGATCCAATTTAAGTGAATTTTTGTGAAGGATGTAAGGTCTGCATTTAGATAGACTTTATTCACGTGCATGTCCCATTGTTCCAGCACCATTACTATCTTCGGTCCATTGTAGTGCCTCTGCACCTTTGTCAAAGATCTGTTGACTACACTGCCTCAATTTCTTGATCCTCAGTTATGAGTAGAATTTTAGGACCTGGATTTGTTCTCATTTTCCTCTATCCGGGCATGTTTTGTTCCCCACAGCCTTTCTCCTTCTAACGTCCACTGTTTCCTGATGTTTCTTTGGTGTTATGTGGGACATACTTGAGATTATATAACTGAGAAATGATCCTCTGTCAAAATTATGTTATAGGAGATGAGAACCATGGTTCTGGAAGGGTTGGAATACTGGTATAAATGTGTGGAGTAAAAAAAATGTGTGATGATTCATAGGAGGCCATCTGACCAATGTAACAGAGAATAGTTGGATACTGTTTTCTACTCCCATACCTCATCCCTCGTCTCTAGACCCACAGCCACAAAGGTAAAATATTCAGGTCATCACAACTATCCTTACAAAGGATCAATTGCCCCTTTAAGTTTGTCTGACCTGCCTTTCCAGACAATGAAGAAAACCATTATCTTATTATTTTGTAGTAATCTCTCTCTCTCTCTCTCTCTCTCTCTCTCTCTCTCTCTCTGTGTGTTCTTTTGTAAACTATTGGGTACACTTATGCCTCCTATGACTGTGCTCTCATCAACAACAGGACTTAATAACACAGCTATTTCTTATGTACTTTATCTTCTTTAATCTTTATGACAATTCTCTGCATTCAAACTACAGATCAGTTTTTAAGAATTTAGGGAACTTAACAAAGTCAATGTAACTGGAAAGTAACAAAGATGGAATTTAACCTTTCTGGTTCTCCCAGCTGTAATAGTTGCTGTACTGAATTTTGTGTTATTGAAACATACTGGGCTTCCTTGGAATTTCTGGAAAACCTACAGACTGAATAATCATCCTTGAATAAGTGGATGTTGGATCTCTTTTAACCAGGGGCATCTTTTTTTTTTTTCATGTGTGTGATAACAAAGGATTTCAGGTCCATCAGAATGACTCATAAATAGAGTAGTAAATGTGTTAGGACTTCCCTGGCTTAATTGAGATTTTCAAAAATCTATGAAGTCATCTTTGGTTTTGGAGTCATAGAATCTCTGTTTCATGTATCCCATGAAGAGCCATCAGTTTATGGCCTCACAAAAGCCCAAAGTCCAATAGCTCTAGGTAGCCTTGAGAAAGAAAGGTTAAAGAAAGACCTTTTCCAAATAGACTCAAGAAGAATTAAAATGATTGAAACTGTGAAGGGGACAACTAAGCCTAGGTACTTACCAGTAGTTCCCAAGTACTGAGAAGCAGGTGTCAGACCCATTTGAAGGGACAGCTTCATCTTAAATGGAGCAAGGCTAACTAACAGTGGAGTGAGCCATTTCCTGTGGTGTTTTGGATCTGCCTTCTGAGAGCTCATGAGAACTTACTGTTACAGATTCAGGAATTTTATGGAGTGTGATAGTTTAAAACTCACCATGATGTGTGTATTTACACCATGGAAATTGGCAAACACTACAAATAAGGGATTTTTTTTAAAAGTTTATTTATTTTTATATATATTTTTTTAAGTAATTTCTGTATCCAATGTAGGGCTCGAACTCACGACCCCAATATCAAGGTCATATGCTCTTCCGATGAGGCAGCCAGGTGACCAAAAGGAATTTTCTTTTTTTATGAATTGAGGGGTGCCTGGGTGGCTCAGTCAGTTGAGCCTCAGATTCTTGATTTTGGCTCAGGTCATGATCTCAGGGTCATGAGATGGAGCCCCATTTTGGGCTCTGCACTCAGTGTGGAGTCTGCTTTGGATTCTCTTTCTCTCTCTGTCTCTCTGTCTCTCTCTCCCCCTCTGAATGAATGATTGAATAAATGAATGAATGAATAAATAAATAAAATCTTTTAAAACATTTATTTACCAGCACATCTTCGGCTATTTAGCAAAGAAGTGAACTCTCTGTTATTTTAACTATAAAAAATAGAAACTTTGCAATTTCCTAAAAGATGTGTTGGAATAAGTGGAATTAGGAAAAATTAGGTCCCTTAAGTCTTACTCACCTGTATTCTACCTTATCCCTTGAATGCATTGATTACAGTGCTAAGGCAAGTGAGATTTGTGATTTGAATTTCTTTATTGGGGCTGTATTGTCCAACATCTACTCCTGACTTTGCACATGTTACGGCTTCCTCTAAGCCTCTTCTGTTTTAACTTTTAACAGAAGAGTTTCCATAACCCTGTGGTCTGGTGTCAGACTGCTTCCTTTAGAATCCTAATTTTAATATTGACTAGCTGTGTGAACTCTGGAAGGTTACTGAAGCTGATTAAGCCCCCCCCCCTTTTTTTTTTTTTATCTGTTAAAAGCAGATGATAAAAGTACTTCCTTCAAACAGTTGTTCTGAGTCTTAAATGAAGCTAGACCACATAAAGTAATTAGTCCAAGGCTTGGCCATGGTAAGGATCTTGTAGGTGTCAGTTCTATTTCCCTTAGAGGGGAGTATCCATTCTGGTTTGTTGTTGTTGTTGTTTTCTTTTCTTTTCTTTTTTTTTTAAAGATTTGATTTATTTACTTGACAAAGAGAGAGAGTTAGTGAGAGCAGGAACACAAGCGGGGGAGTGGGAGAGGGAGAAGCAGGCTTCCCGCTGAGCAGGGAGCCCGATGCGGGGCTTGATGCGGGGCTTGATCCCAGGACCCTGGGATCATGACCTGAGCCGAAGGCAGACGCTTAATGACTGAGCCACCCAGGCGCCCCTGTTGTTGTTGTTTTCAATTTCTTACATCTTTTGGACTCCAGAGTCTACAAAGAATTTCAAGTATATATACACTTATACTAAGTTGACTAGATATGTTTTTGAATTTGTCCATAAAACAGAATTTTTGTGTATTCTGCATTCTTATTAACAGTGTATACTCAGAGATGCAGTCTTAGGAGTCACTGTATCGATGATAACAATAGGTGTTTTCAATGTTAGTGGGCTGTTGACAGCATATAAATTGGCAGTCCATTGAAGACCTTCAGAACTTGGAGATGCTTAAAAAGAATGACATTGAGAATTACCCCCCACCTGTCCCTCAAGAAAAGGTCATGAGAATGTAACAAAGGTGTTTATTTTTAGTATCAACTGTTCTTTCATTGAGCAAACACTGTGATGTGTTTATGAAGACACAAGAAAAGCAGACACACCCAGAGTGGTTTATTTTTTTTTTAATTTTTTATTATTATGTTCAATTAGCCAACATACAGTACATTATGAAGGGTTTTTTTGTAATTTTATTTTTATTATGTTCAGTTAGCCAACATACAGTACATCATTAGTTTTTGATGTAGAGTTCAATGATTCGCTAGTTGCGTATAACACCCAGTGCTCTACACAACACGTGCCCTCCTTAATGCCCATCACCCAGGTACCCCATCCCCCTACCCCCTCCCTTCTGTAACCCTTAGTTTGTTTCCTGGAGTCCAGAGTCTCTCATGGTTTGTCTCCCTCCCTCTCTGATTTCCTCCCATTCAGTTTTCCCTCCATTCCCCTCTGGTCCTCTGTGCTACTCCTTAAGCAGAATAGCTCATAACCTAGGTGTGAAAGAGGCCATTTCCAGAGTCCACAGAGCAAACTCTCAAAATGCATTCCTAAAAAGAATAAAAGCTCTTATGGATTAGGAATGGGAGACCTAGGTGGCAACCATTGTTTCTGCAGATATTTTCCATTTTGTGTCCTTTCTAAATATTTAGTCCCCTGTGCGTAGACCATGATTGAAAATACAGTACATTATTCTGAAACGAAGGTACGTACATTTACTGTAAGTATTTATGTTGCACATACTGTGCATGTATGTGGTTTGCATCATCTTCAGATATGCTGGAAGGGTCTGACTGGCCTCTTGTGTGAATACCAGTTTATGGACTACATATGTGGGAACACATTTCCGGAAACTAGTCTGGAGTTCCAGCGCTGGCCGAGATCTTCTCAACACTGATTGATTATGTCTGAGGAAATCAGGACTAAGCTATGTTCTTTTTGCCTTTGGGTGATGCTGTAACATAGGTTCCTGGTCAAGTAAATAGAGCCCAGTTTAAAGGCCATTTCAAGGACACAGTTGAGGAAGTGATTAATTCATTCTCCTCTTTGGTCATTGTTGACTGGCGTCAGTATATTCTGTAGTCTTTGCTCTCTGGGTACCTTGGGTGTATGAAACAACCACATCAGAAACATGTTTGGAAGCCTAGACCACTTGAAATGTGTGTTACAAAAATCTAAAGATCACATTCAGAATTTAGGATTCTGATTTAAGGGTCCTCTGGCCTTATTACTCATTTGCAGAAAACACCTCAGGCCCTGATTTCTTTTTCTTTGGGAATGTTGGCTACTTGCTATATTAGATTATCCAAAGGAAAGCATCAATTGGACATTTCCCCTCCTTCCCCTCCCATGTTGGCAGATGAGAAGAAAAAAATACGGTACAAAAATATTTAATCTGCTAAAGTCAGATTCAACAGAAGCAGAGGTGGAAGAAAAAAACCTAATTGCTTCACTTTTAACACACATGTTTTCCATAGACAGCTGGTTTTCTTCAATTTTCATAATTACAATTTCAGGAAGCGTCCCTCCACTTCAGGATGGTTATCCCATTTGCGGGTTACCCATTTCCTGCGCATTTCCTTCCTCCGGCCCACCTCTTGGCCACATTAACATTACTTCATGTCACAAACGATACCACAGGTGGCCAGAACAGGTTCTGAGAAAGGGAAAATGACATGGAAACCGGTCAAGTTTGCTTTGTGTTACATCAAAGTGTTTGGTGAGGAGAGGCCCACACTCTTGGCCAGAAGGAGACTTCTGGAAAACATAGGCCTTTCGGAAATCTACACTGTTTCTTTCATGAACATCTCCATTAACCAAGCATTAGCTGGCTAGATATCTCTGATGAGGTTGGAACAGTGAGCATCATAGCAGTTGTGACCTTTGAAATGAGGTTGAGGATATGCCCTCACGCATGTGATCAGTCAGCCGGTCTTAGGTTAGACTTGGTTTAATGCTTAGTCTTAGAGGGGCTTACAATCAATAGGACAAGATTTATACACAAGATTCAACAGTCCAGAGCAGTTCAGCAGAATTAATTAAGTAGGGGTTGGACTGTATAGGACAGAATATGTGTGTGTGTTTGTCTGTCTGTATCCTTGAGTTCAGGGATAGGGAAGAGACCGATGAGTCAGATGAAGGCCATGAGAAGTCTTTGTGAGGAGAGGTGTAGGGGCTGAACTGTGCCTGGGAAACTAGGGAGAGGTGGAGAAAGTGGAATTTGGGTCAGTGTCATAGTAGATTGTGTGTGTGTGTGTGCGTGCGTGCATGCATGTGTGCAGGGCCTCAAATGCCAGAAAGAAGTCAAGGAGGTGAGAAAAAGATACAGATGTTCAGAAAATATATAAGCCCCCATCCTCTATGAAATTGATACTCCCTGTGGTGAAAAATGGGTACACCCTTTGTTAGAATGAATCCTTGAAACTATCAGGTGTGTCAATAACATTCAACGAAAGGCAGTCTCATTTGGAGAATAAATTTACAAATTCCTGTCAGGGGCTGTTGGAGGTATCTGTCTCTTGTTAGCATCGGATTTTGATGGATGAAGTTTGGAAAGAGATGAGCTTCCATTTATTTAGGTTGTAGTTAGAATAAAAGCCCAGTCATGCCTACAAAGCCCTGGATGGTCTGACCTCTCTTCCCCTTCTAACTGGCTGTCTTCCAGGCCATTCTTTCCCTCATTCCCTGAGCTTCAGCCACACACCACCTTCTTTCTCTGTCTTCAGTGTGCTAAGCTGTTGCCCACCGTACATTACCCTGGCATTTACTGTGTCCTCTACCAAGAAGACACATCTCTAGGCTCTTGGGCAGAGCAGCTCTTTGTCACCAGTCCTGCATCAGCTCTGATTTCACTCCCGGAGACTACAGGCTCCACCTCCCATCCCACCGAGAGTGGTCTGCTCCGGTCCCTTGGCATTCACCATCCTATCACCCTCTTTCATTCCTTAAAAACCCAAGGAGGACTCTGAATGGTATTGTTGGTTTATTATCCGTGTCTCCCCTTCGGAGGGGTCATTAGGACGGGAACCTTATCTGCCTGCTTACTGTCATACCCCAGGGTGTAGTAGGTGCTCAGTAAAGTATACGTTAGATGAGTCAATGGCAGTGGGGTCTCCATTATGCTCAGGGCCTACAAAGCTCGCATTCTCTCCCTTCTCCTGAAGAGCTGAACTGTTACAAAGGCAGGAAGAAAATGGAGAATGGTACGATCTGGGGTGGCCCATGTTACGATGGCATTATGTTACAGCACGTCTTTTTTCCTTTGTTCCTCTACGAAGTCTTAAGAACTTGGGAAGCAACACCACTCAGAGGGATGTTTCAAAGAGATGGACTTGGAGGGGGCCATTGTGTGGGTTGGATGGATGCTAGTATGTCAGGAAGAGCTGATGGGTTCGTGCATTTCTTGCTATGTTTCTATGTTGTAGCCATTGTGGAATGACATGACTATGACCCTAACGAGCTAAGATCCGATGTTTCTCCAGTCTGCCCTCTGAATCCTTCACACACATTTCCTGTCCAGACTTGGTTTCCTTCTTCATTCCCTTCTCCGAGTACCGCTGACTGAGTATGCCTGCCCCCTACCTATCATGGTACGATAGCCGTGGCTAATTCAGCAAAAGAAGTTTGATGAAACTGTTACTTTTCCCTCCTTCGTGGGTTTCTGACGGTAGCACCCCCTCTGGCTGACACTGTCCGAAAGCTGCCTGAGCTCTCAGTTTTGGCTAGCTTGGCTTCCAGGGGCCTGGTTAAGAGATTATCCAGTGTGTGTTCTGCAGTTGCCTAGTTTGGGTTTATAAATGAAACGTTCCAATGCTTTCTTCTGTGTCATTAATACGTGCTGACAATAAAATGATACATCCCTTATTGTGCTGCTGGGATGGAATTTATTTGACTCTCTTTTTTTTCAAAGGATCTATGGCGTTAGCACAGGGCAGAGCAGGCAGAAGACTTCTGTTTGCTCGCCTCCCCCACATGTACCCTTCCTGCCTTCTCTTGTTATTATGCTAGAGACCCATGCTTCTGCTCTGCAGGCCACCACCACATGTCCGTTAACGTAACCCATTATCTGCACAAGGAGGTGATTTGCCCATCTTCTGATTATTAGTCATCTGCACCGTCTAATTCTCCCTCCTCCTTCCTCAGCACTGCAGTGACAACACACATCCCTGCCAATCAGACATGAACATCGAAGGAGCCTGGAAGAGAGGCTACACGGGAAAGAACATCGTTGTGACCATCCTGGATGATGGCATTGAGAGAACCCACCCGGATCTGATGCAGAACTACGTGAGTGTGTGCTGTGGTCGGAGCCCCCTCCATCCTGGGAAGTAAGGGGACGCGTGTGAGGACTGTCAAGAAGTGGGGTTACTACTGAAAAGGGCAGCTAGCAAATACAGTAGGCTCTGCGTATCGCTTCCATCTTACAAAACGTTGCACCCTCTGAGTACAGGGAGGTGAGCTACTGCTTTCAACTTTCAAGTGCCTCTGATGTTCTGATGACAAAAAGCAAGTGACAAGGCAGCAGAAACCCCACCCCCACCACCATCTGCTCCTGATAATGACCACTCTTCTCAACGACTCATCCACAAAGCCACGCCACACACTCTGTTTCTCTTGTGGAGAAAAGCGTACTTAGAACTTTTCTCAAGTTTTTCTACTGGTCTCTTTCTCTTTTTTTTTTTTTTTTTACTCCCTTTTTCAAAGGACAATAGTGATCAGCCTCCTACTAGTCCTAGGAAGCAGTCAGTTCCCTCTCTTAAGGAGGAACTGTGATTCCAGGACTCCAGGAGGACGTAGGATGTAGGATGAGCCCAAGACCACAGAGCCCACGGAACACTGGGGTCAGTTTCTGCCCCTTGGGCCTCTGGGTTCCATCTACCACTGTGGTATCTACTGCCTAGAAATGTGCCAGTGATCTCTCTAAACTCTACCCCCTCCAAGCTCATTCCTTCCATTGGCTTCTCCTTTCTAAGGTCACTTGAGAGGGCCATATTATCTCTCAATATGCCATTCTCTGTCGGCTCCAAATTTGTTTCCTGACACCTTAGTGTTCTCTCTAAAATACTTCTTCTCTTATAAAGAGCCTGCAACGATCCCCTATTATCTGCAAATACAAACTCTGATTCCCATGAGGGCTCAGCAGAAAATCCTGTGGATCCCACTCACACCCATGTCTTCTGACTTCCCCTCAGACCTCTTTTCTGGTGACGACTGTTTCCACCCAGGAACACTGATATCACCGCATGCCGCTTAAACAACAATCGCTTTTCCCCCTCATCCTCCTCTCTTCCTTCCTGATTCCTTTTAATTCCAAAATTTTGGCCGTGTCGAGGGTCCCTAAATTATATTTCATGTTGGTATTGAAAAAAATTTCTCTTAAAATCAGTGATTTTCTAGCCGCTTACAGTTTCCTCTCCTATCCCTGAAAATACAAGCAGCTCTAAATCATGGTGAAGTCTGCTTTACTTCCCTTGCAGGACTCTTACTGACCCCAGAGGAGGAAAGCCACGGGCCAGGGTGGGAAGCTTTGCCCCGTGTTCACGGAGGGGACCCACAGAGAATCCTGAGCTATATAACTGGGAGGACCCCGTCTCCGCAGATTTTTGTCTTCTATATTCCATTTCATGGTCGTTAAAGGAGGCACTTCAGCAAGCCCAGCCCACCACCCTGTGCCCTGAGCTGCCAGAGAATGATGAGGCAGGCCCTGCCCTGCGGGTCCCTCTGCCCATCAGCACAAAGGACTTGCCATCCCAGCATGCTTGCTGCCTCAGTGGACACAGAGCGGCCCTGGGGTACATTGTTCTGGGCTCACTCAGAGTGGACCTGACCTTTTCCTTAAGGCCAAGTTTCGGAGACCGGGGATATGATGCCTTCCTGAAATCTGATCTCTCTCTCTCTAGCTCTATCTCCATCTCCCTCAGCATGGGAAGGCTTGGTTTCTGGGCACCACGGGTATCCCCTCCATGTCTCCTCTGCCCCCCTTTCCCTACTGCTCCAGCTTCTCATGAAACCATTTTTAGAGCGTGATCACCATATTCTCTCCAATGTTCCTTTCTTATTTGCTCAGTCTTGCTTATTTCATGATACTGAATCTCAAATTAATTTTCCTGAAGAGACTTCATTTTATCTTTGCAAATAAAATACCTCCAAGCCCCTTCCTTGGCGCCCCAGAAACTCCCACTGGCTCACAGTGACCCATATTTCTGACCCACACAAACCCCAGTGTCACCTCACACTTGAATCTTTCCTTACAGTCTTCCCCCGTCACCCGTTTTGTGTCAAACATTCAGCCAAGAAACTTCACAAATTAATTTTTTACAGTGACATATTGAAACAATTTCCGCCAAATTAGGTGACTTTTCCCGAAGGTTAAAAAGAGAGAGAGAGAAGGACCTGCAGATTCATTTTGTTCTCATTTGAACAAAACGTTTGAGCGGCCGCTCTCACCCTGCCTCCAAGCACACTCAGGCATTCACAGCATAGAATTTGAGAGCTAAAAAGAACTTTCTATTCGTCTCCTCCTTCAAGAGGGGAGAAGCTGGAGCCTGAAGGCTATAGTGAGTGAGCCCAGGTCGTATAAAGAACAGAACTGTGGGGACCTCTCTCCCAACAGAGAAGTCTTTCTGGTCATACACAGTGTGGTATTTATGGGGTGTTCCTGCCCCCCACCAGCTAGGAATATATTTGATGAAACACAGACGGCTTTAACCTAATTATGATTGCATTCTTTGCCTCTTTCATTTTTCCCCCCTTGGAGGAGAATTCTCTAGAACATATCTGTGTGATGAGCAGTACCGATGCTTCTCAGTTGTCCTGATGTTGGAGCTGGTGAAGTGTAGGGAAGAGCACATTGGATGGAGTCAGGGGGCACATGGCCTGGGTTCCAATCTTGGTTCCACAGGCTGGTTTGCTTCATGCCTTTGGCCAAGTTACTTAGCCTCTCTTGGGCCTCTATTTCCTTATAAGTAAAATTAGTCAGTTATACTAGATGGACACCATTCATGCTCTAGTGACCAGTATGGGGGGCTGTGGGGCCGCCTTTATAGGAGAAGCAGGGACTTACCTACCACCTTTATATGTCCCGTGTATTTTGCATAATTTCTCCAGACATCAGACTCTATGTACTATACATTATTTTCAGAAACAAGAGTCTTTGATAAAGCTAGAAAACACATTGGCTTTCACTAAAACTGAAATCAGGAATTACCCTAAAGTGTCAGAAAACACAGAACAGTCTAAATTAGTTCTACCTACTGTGATATAAATTGGAGTAAAGATATAAGCCAGTAATTTCTTTTCAGAAATTTAGAAAATCAAAAGGAAGAAATGTAGAAATTTGGAGATGTTTCACAATCACTTTTAAAAGCAGACAGATCCAGCTTTGGCTTCAGAGATGCTTTTCCCTCATTTTGAAGCCTTGACCTAGAATAAAACTTTGTTCATTATTTTGGTTGGGACAGAGGATCATTGGGTATTAGTAAAAAGTCTGAATTACAGACTCTTTTATAGTAGATACAACATCTGAAACCAGACAGCTATTGTCTGATAGAGATACCACGATACCTAATATAATAAATTTCTAATACTGATTTTTAATTGGCTTGCCAGTTGTTTGTGAATTATCTTCAAAACTCTTTGAATCATAAGGAATTTACACACTCCAGAAATGAAGTAAGGAATAGAGAGAGAATCCCTGGAAAATAAATCACTTTGCTTCTAGAGAGTCCAAGAATACTGCACTGAAAAGGTGGCCACTGGGGACCTCTTCAGAGGCATTGAATGCGAGGTCAGTTCCAGAGATGAGGGAAAATATGTTGGCAGGAATGGTCTGGGTTCTTCCTTGGTCTGTGGAGAGTGTTTTTTCACCTTAAGGAGAAAAATACAACAGTGATTATTACTGAACAAGGCCTCCTGATGCCACCGAACCATGAATGTATTATTTAATCTAATTACTCTCTTGCGGAAATGTGTTTAAGAATGCATGTGGCTCCAGGTTAATGGCTAATTACTAAATGTCTGTCTCCTCCTCTTGTTCACTCCTCTGTGGCCGTAGGATGCTCTGGCGAGTTGTGACGTGAATGGGAATGACCTGGACCCAATGCCTCGTTACGACGCAAGCAACGAGAACAAGTAAGGCCCAGCGGAGCGGGGGCTGGCCTGTGGCTGCCAAGGATTTTTGTTTTCTCCTCTTGCTGAGGGAAGTATTTTCTTAGAAAGCCTTGGTAACAAATGATCCATAAATTTGCTCCAGGGTGAACAGGTGTGTTTTCACTGAAGCTTCTGGGTAATAAAAAGGGGTGGTCTCCATGGTAAGAATGGTCGCAGAGAGAACCCTGGGGAATGACTCAGCATTTCCATATCTTGAGGGCACAGCTGGGGAGTATTGCCCCTCATGAGGTAATTGGCCGGTGACCCATTTTTGGGGATGGGGTGCTAAAGGGAAAGGCAAAACAATGTGTACGCCAAAAGAGTTACTTTATTCTGTTAAATTCAACAAATTTCATTGACCCCTGTGCTTGAAGTCTCTGCCAGGGGCTTTCTTATTAGCCGCTTTGTTCTTCTGTAGTGATTGTATTTTCTACTAATACACGTGAGATACCTATAAGGTTTGCCATGTACAGAACCTATTACCTTTCTTATCTTCACATTCAAGAGCCATAGAAACCCATTTAACCACTTTTCCACTCTCCAGTTAGTACAGTAGTTCCTGTGAGAGCAGATGAAAATGTACATCCGTTTGATACCATGGAATATCTTAACATTCTTCAGAAAATAAATGGGAATGGTTTTTCTTGCTTAAGATGACCCAGATTCTTTAAAGGATTAGGAGATATTTCTAATCTCTAGATCACATTAGCTTTTTTCCTTTTACTCCAAAACTCCTCCAGGATAATGCTGTGATTTAAATGCTATCATTTCGATTTTTACTTACACGTTTTAGTCTGGAATCTCAGAAGTAGCAAAAAGAGGTGTTTTGCCCATTTATTACATGCTATTTCCAGCCTGTGTTTTTCTTTAGGAAAAAATTTCTTAGCGAGTATGATTTGATTAAGTCAATAAGTTTAGATAAAACCATCTGACCTAGATAATTGTGACTGCACATGGGTTTTTTTCTTTTTTTTTCCCCCCCCTTTTCACCATCCACAAAGAAGCCTCAAAAAAGTTACTGTGGAAAGCATGCTGTTTGCTAATAATTCGGTAAATGTTACAGATCAGATTCAATGGTGAAAGCATTAATGCATAAATTGATTTCGATAGAATTTTTCAGAGCCTTCTAAACAAAAAAAGAAAGGGACCTAAATTAAACTGGATAATTTTCTTTCGGTCCTGGCCATTGCTGTCCAGATTACACTGCTTAAAGTTATAGTGAATTTCACATCAAGGGTCATAATTTGAGACAATGCGAGCTAATGTATTTAACCTAATTTACGAACTAGCCTGAAACACTGATGAAGAATCTTGAAGTTTCAATACCAAAAAGTCGCCACTGATAAATTTCGATATACAGTTCATTCTGTTATATTGCGACATAGCCTTCCTAAAAACACTTGCACTCCGCAAAATCTAAAACCACCAAGTAATAAGACAGTGAAATTTGAGCTCAGTGCTCAAAAACTTCATCGGTGATGCACACACACAAAATGGTAGGGACCTATTTAAAAAAATAGCCCAGTTTCCATGTTAAGCGGTTACGAAATATGTAAAATTATAATAAATGCGCCACTTTATCTTGAAAAACACCCGAAGTTTGCTTATGGAATTGTGTGTACATTACGTCTGCTCGTACATGTGAATGCATGCCGCTCGGTGTGCAAGAGAAAAAAAGAGGGGGGAAAAAAGATGAAAATTTTGAAAAAGAACAAAGAATAGGGAGGAAAATGAATCAGTTGAGAGGCAAGGGAAAATTAAGCAGAGTGGAGGACACCCCCCAGCCCCCCACCCCCCGCCCAGGATGGCCTTTGGAATCATGGCAACTTGCCAGTTACTGAAGGTGGAAGGTGAGGTACTCGAAATCAGGGAGTAGCGGCGGCAGACATGGACAGGTGTGGACCGTGGTGCTCTTCGGGTGTGTAGCTGTGTGGGTTTTGTGTATTCCCATGGCGATGCGTTTTCTACATTCACTTAGAGTTTCTAGGATAAAATTGTGCATCAACACATGTAAATTACACATTATGCTTACAGTGATCTCCAGTACATCAATGGTATCGGAAGAAATTTGTGTTTTCGAGGCAAGCATATAGGAGATCTGTACGATACTATATCCATCAGTTTGATTTATTCCATCAACATCTGTAGAGAGCAAAGAGGGACAGGAAAGCTACAGGAAAGACTAGATCATGGTAACACCCGAAGTATTTGGGGGCAGGATATTGAGGGGCAAGAGGGGCTATAGGTAGAAACCAGAAACGTATCATACCCTGTAGGCAGTGCTGTCTGAATTCACATGTGGCGAGTTTTTGCACTGATACTCTCAGTGGTGACGGTGACTGTTTTCCAGGGCGTGTCGGACGTGTGACTAACATCGCTAACCACAGAGGCTGTGCTTAAGCTCTTAAGCTCTTTGAGTGTTGGCCTTGATGGCTTTTTACAGGCTGCCTTTAAAAAAAAAAAGCCATATCCTCTGCAAGTATTCCTTTCAAACCTGGCTCTCCCCGAGACCTGTTCTTGAGAAGCATCGCCATAGTCCTGCTCACTGTGGCGTATTCTGGTGTGTCCTGTTTTAACCCCTTCTAAGTACCGTCCATGGTTCACTGAGTGCGGTGTGGGTTTGTTATTGGAGCACACAGGCATTGTTCTAGATACGTGCTTGCGTTTGTAGTCTTGACAGTGAAATATGGCATTTCCAGAGGTACAACAGCAGCATTCCCTACCTCTGTTTTATGAGCGTGACCTGGGGCAACAGATTACCCTTTAGCTCCTCTCAGGAGTGCCGCCTGATGTTTTCTGGGCCAGACACAAGCCATGTATTCAGGCATTTGGGGTTAAGATAGCCTCTCTGCTCATTAGACCGTAATTATAGATGTGATTGATGGATCTGTCTTTAAGCGAGATAATTCTGTTTGAATAGAAGTCACGTGGCATCAGGAAATTAGCAGTGGGTTTGTAGTTCAGAAGAGTTGACGGTTAGTTTTGGTTCTCCTTAATTAGCTTTATAATCTTCGGGCCTGAGTACTCTGAACTTTGACTATAAAGCTTTGTTGTTGTGGTGGTCTTAATCTCTAAAATTACTACAATACTACTTCCCAAGGTTGGCAGTAAAATACCTAAAGCACCAAACATACGACAGACTACATATTAGGTGCTAGATAATTTATAATTACAGTTACAGCTGTTATTATAATTATGTGTTCTGTTCCTCTTTCTGGTTCTTGATAAATAATTAAAAATCACAATCATCTCAAAATATATGTGCCTATGAACATTTCAAATGTAATGTAAGACTTAGAGGTCTTTGTTTATTTCCAAGGTTAGAGGTTTCGGTAGGTTTTTCTGCTGCTTTAGGTGATGAGAGCTGGGACTCATTCAGTAAATGAGTCAGTAAATCTGCTTTTCTGCAGTTCTGTTTCCCCATCTCCTCGAGCAGAGCCACGAGTCTTTGAATTTGATGCAAGAGAGTGAAGGGGAGAAATTTCTAATCCTCGTCAGAATGAAGTGGCTCAGGTGTCTGCTCTGTGAAAACCTCCTCTTTGTATGATCTGACCAGTAGGCTTGAGAGTGTGTCTGGAATTATTTCCTGCTTAGCTACGTCTGTTCATTCATTCCACAGCTACTCACCGAGACCCTACTTTGTGAATGGCTCTGTGCTAAATGCTTGGGGGGGCACGGGGATGAAATAACTTGGGCTCCGAACTAATGGATTTAATTGGTAGATGACTTGAGAAACTTTGATGCATGGTGGGTTTTAGTACTACGAGAGAAAGCACTCTCAAAACTCCATGCCAATCATCTCTCTTAGACTGACATGATTACATTTCTAGTGCTAAAACTTTAGGGTGACAGAAATCACTGCAGAAGTACAAAAGTTATAAAAATTCCTTTTTTTAAGATTTTATTTATTTATTTGATAGAGACACGGTGAGAGAGGGAACACAAGCAGGGGGAAGTGGGAGAGGGAGAAGCAGGCTTCCCGCTGAGCAGGGAGCCCGATGCGGGGCTCGATCCCAGGACCCTGAGATCATAACCTGAGCTGAAGGCAGATGCTTAACGACTGAGCCACCCAGGTGCCCCCAGAATTTTTTTTGTCATTTTTTCATGTCCCCCACATAACAGGTGCATAAAGAAATAGCCTCAGTGGAGGAGACCATAAAAGCTGTCCTTCTGTTCGGCTTTGTCTCCATTCGTATTAGCTTGTCGAATAAAGGTGACTGCATTGTTCTAGGCTTAAAATAGAAAATGCCTCCCTACAAATGAAAGAGTCTCCTGGCATTTCATACCACTACTCCTGTTTCTGATAAATGAATTATTGATGTCTGAGTTAGAGCTTCCCTTCCCTAGGTTGCTTCTTGTTAAATGTTCCCTCCATTTAAAAGTCATAGCAACACATTTAGTGGGAGGTGAGAGCACACATTATATCTTGAATGAGCGATATGTGGGCCCAGAATCTGATTCCTTTTGAAAATGAACCAATCCATAAGTTAAAGACTCATTTTTCAAAAGGAATTAATTTTTTTCATTTTTCTTTCTGATCTCTATTTTCAGGAAGATTTAAGCAGGGTAGATGGAAGCACATTTTTTTTCTGATTCTTTAGTCTCCTTGCACATGTCATTTCTGGTTTTAAGAATGTATGTCGCCATGTTGTAGAAACCAAAGTGCACGTGGCCTTCTCTTTCTCATCTCTGCAGATGGGGACTGTTTTCAGGAGATAGTGTTCCAAAACAAAGCCAATGATTGTAACAAATGTTTTCTAACTATACAGAAAATATTTTAACTCCATTCTAGAGGGAAAAAAAAACTTTAGATCAATGACCTTTTCTTGAGATCCATAACCTTATCAGGTAGAAACCTTGTTTATTTAAATTTTTTACTCAAGTATAATTAAAACACAGTATTATATTAGTTTCAAGTGTACACTGTAACGATTCAACAATTCTATACATTTTTCAGTGCTCATCAATAGGAGTGTACTCTTAATTCCATTTATCTATTTCACCTATCCCCTTACCCACCTCCCCTTTGGCAACCACCAGTTTGTTCTCTGTATTTAAGAGTCTGGCTTTTTGTTTGTTTCTTTTTTTCTTTGTTCTTTTGTTTCTTAAATTCCACATGAGTGAAATCATAAGGTATTTTTCTTCCTCTGACTTATTTCACTCAGCGTAATACCATCCAGGTCCATCTAAGTTGTTGCAAATAGTTAAGATTTCATTCTTTTTTATGGCTGGATAATATTCCTCTGTGTGTGTGTGTGTGTGTGTGTGTGT